>NC_090648.1:158206519-158506519 GCF_040937935.1 Hyperolius riggenbachi | reverse complement strand
TGGTCTGTTTTGAGTGTTCTAACTCTTCTGGAATCCTATTCTAACCTGAAAAGGCTGTACATACAAAGTATAAGGTTTTGATAAAATTGCTGCACAACCCTCATAACAGTTATATGAAGGGCGTCTTATGTGGGTTTCGTGAATTTGGGCTGGTGAGTTGTATCTGGCCTGGTAAGAATTTTGGTATATTTTATAGACTTATCTTGAGAAACAGCATTATTTCTGTATATATAACCTCAATCAATTTGCTTTTGGAACCTGTAAACTAATTAACGTAGGTTGTGATCTTCCTATTCGCAAACTTGGAGGAGGCAAATGGTGCCTTGCCTGGGGCAACAAAATGTCTATAAACTCTCTTGATGCTATGAAACTAGGAAAACAGCTTGATGCTGAGTGGATTGGCTCCATTAACAACTGCATCAGTGTACATTAGTGCACAAACCATGCCACAAGGCTTGTCAAGGAACTGTTGACCTGCTGTTACTAGACGATGGTAACTGTGGAAGTGGACCTATTTGAAAAATTTAAATCATTGCCGGGTGAGGGGGGAAGTGATCCTTGCAATAGGATCAATGATGATATGCAGAGATCCTTAACCTGTTATGATAACGAAGATTGGGGGGAGTGGGTAGGCATATACCTTTTTTATAGTGTTGTAGGAAGTGGTAGTTTTACTTTACTCAGTCTTTGAGCATCGTTGCTTTGTGACATTGATAAAAGCTCTTATACAGGGTCTATCTACACAAGCTCCACTCCCGGACTCGGACTGTTTCCCAGATCAGACCAACTGACATGCAGATACCATACTTTTCTATGGGAAAGCAATGACCTGTCAGGATTGTCAATTTTCACCACTATTTCCACCACTAATTTACTACCTGGTGGAATCGATGCATTTTGGAATTGCAAGAAGCGATTTATTTTGAGTGCCGCCGTAGTGGCAGTTGCTGTATCCTCCATTGTGCACTAAGTGCAATGCGTCAATTTCCACCACGTCTGGATTTGTCCACTGAAATTCTGCAATATGTAAAACCTGATTTGCATGACTTTTTAAAAACAGATGCTTTGCAGTAAAATGTCATATGCATCCAGTCCCAGGTGCGGTCGCAGAAATCCGCACCACTTCAGTAGGATAATCTGCACCACTTCAGTAGTATTGTTGAGTAGTGCCATCCAATAGGAAGCTGAGTTGCATGGACTTGGGAGTAGTTGACATAGTAATAAGCGGTCTCCCATCAGGTCTGATCATTAACATCTTTAACCTGATTGGTTGTTTTTCTGTATATATACAGTATATGAGTGCACGTGATTGTGCATTCAGAACTCGGCAACGTAAAGAAGGGCAGGAGCCTGAAACAGTGGTCTGTCTTTCCCGACAGTACTTTTTTTTAAATTAAATAAACTAAGATTATCTACCAGAGGGGTGTGGATTTCTGTAAATCATTGTTTGGAGAATCCTGAGGTATCCAGGAAGTGTTATCCTGCACTCTTCACCCAGTTACTGGGTTAAGGCAGTGAGTGCGTCCCCGTTGGAGCTATTGTCCATTCTCTGGTGCAGCAGGACTGCTGAGGGGCTCTGGAGTGGTGCAGCATATTGGGACTGACCACAGTTGTGTGACCCCAGTCCTGAAGATTCAATTAGATTCCCTTTAATGCTGTCAAAAAATGGCAACATATTCACTGGGTACTGCTTTTCTGTGTATAACTATTTTGGACTATGAAACAAGACCAAACGAGGCAAATTATTAAGTACCACTCAAATAAACCACAGCAGTGACCATTGAGGTCAATATCATAAATGCTTGATTTGCAGTGCTCCATAATATGCATACTTTTCTACCTATTAAGAGTATTTTTCCTGATGATGTGTTTTGTCATATGTAATAATTAATGCATTACAACTGCCAATCTCGTCTTGCCCTTTCATCTCTGAGTGGCATGTGGAATGGATCGGGGCTTAGCTGTATAATTTTTCTGCATTACACATAGTTCTAAATTGCTGCTTAGACTTAATGTTGGATTGTTATTTTTAGAATATGTCTGAAACGCTGCTATGATGGCTGGCAAAGCCAGGTACCAGGAAGAATGTGTGACTGGGGATTTAGCACTGGTCTGTTAATTAATCTTCATAGGATTTTTCTCTCATGAACAAGTCAAACTTTGTCAGACCAGGTTCTATCGTATAATGCAGAATGGAGATCATTAATTTGTATTTGTTCATTAGTAATTTGCAGTCCTAAAATATGAACTCCCTTGGTCACTAGGGAAGAGCAAGAATGCCTCTGGTAGTCTCGTGAGAATTTCCTCGAACTTCGGTTGGTTCCGAGACTTTTCGCTGAAACAGTTTTGCATATTGCGTAGAAGTCAGTCAGCAACAACCTTAGCGGTTAATAGCAATAATCATGCTACATTCACTAAATGTTTTAGGCACAGAGACAAGGCAAGAAAAATTACATTGTCTTGAAACTGCAGCCACTAGGGGCATGCTCAGTAGGCAACAGCAGTGTTAGGAAGTCTTGCCCAAGGTAACTTTTCTGAATAGGTGCTGGCTTGCTGAACAGGAAGAGCCAAGATTCAAACCCTGGTCGCCTGTGTCAGAAGCAGAGCTTTTAACCATCACACTGTCCAGCCACTTTGAGATATGTTACGAAGAATAGTGGGAACAAGAGGTAGAGCATTTTAAAAAAAAGAATCAATTTTAAAGTTACAATAGGAATTTATTATTTTTTTTTTTTACTTATACCCCTGGAAATAGTAGTGAATTTCCTGCCAGGTTTTCCTATTGGTCAGTACACTGACAGTGTAATGACCGAAAGGAAACCCTGGGGAAAGTTGCAAGGCTTTTGCCAAGATAGCTGTACAGCCCTCATACTGCATTATATGGATCCCTGGAAAATGTACCTAATATTTGCATTTAAAAGTGTACATTTTTAAAAAGCCTTGGCTTTAACTTCTTGTTAACCCTGCATAATAGTAAAGTCAGGATTCAGAGCGGGGAACTCTGAAAGAGAAGGGTGGCAAAGCCTCTCCTTTTCGCGAAAAAGCCCTTGTCCATACCATAGCTCCAGTGTCCAGGAGAAGGTGGGGGTAACACCCGCTTTCCAAGGTGAAATACTGTAGGTATAGGGGTACTAAACTTCCAATTGCCATTTCCACAAAGGGTTAAAAAACAAATAAAAACAAAAAAAAAGTTTTATAATATTGTTAATTAACCACCAATACTTACCTTTAACCAAGTATCCAATACCAATATCCTTGGAAATGGTCCCATGCCAATACCCTTTGGATGTTGGTGTGGGATCATTAATTAAAGTTAAGTATTTTTGGTTTATTATGAACAATAAAGGATGTGTTTCTTTTTACTTGCTAAGTTTCTATTTACATTCAACCCTTTGCGAAAATGGATAATACTTATGCATTTAGTGGTTCCCCAGATGCCACCATGAAATCCCTCTCCTGGAGCATATACCCACAGGCATGGGGGTAGTTACCCCACTTCCTACTGGGCACTGGAGCTGGGGATGGTTATAGGTCCTGATGCATATTTCATGTCCACTTTAAAAATAACTTTATTGTTTACTGTATATAAGCGACATGTATTTCATAAGCTATAACTGCAATTTTGCGAGACTAAGTAAAAAGCAAAACAAAAGAAAAAGTTAATAAATTACAGTTATCTTTCCAATAATGTTATTGTTATTTTTTCATGTTTGTGTATTTTAAAATCCCTGTCTACCTGCTCTAGCAAGGCAAAGTTACATGTATTCGGGAAACAGGCAGGCTTTGGGGATGTGAACCTTAATGAATTTGCATTCATATAGTCTCGAGCAGGCCTGCACATGCATATCTCACTGGCTTTGAGAAAAGCGGTCTAAGCTATCCTCGCAGCATCAAGATTGACAGCTGAGAGAGCAACCTTTCCATCTCAGTATTCTGGGCCACGAGGTCTCCGCTTGTAGAAGGACACATTTTGGGAAGACAAAATCTATCCTTAGGACTGACAACAACAACAACAACAAAAAAACAAGCAGAGAATCCAATGGAGAAGCTGCCATCAGCAATATTGTGACAGTATGCTGCTATTATCAAATGGCTGGTAAATTGCTGGCTTAGATCAGCGATGTGGAAGGCTCTGCTCAGGTTGCGTACGGCTTTTTAACACTGAGCCCATTATATCAGAATGAATTAGCTTTGTATGCTATAAAGTAGGTCTATTTACTGGAAATCAGTGTAGAATGTTAGAAGGGATCTAGAAAACCTGAAGTACTAAGCTTGCAACCTTCACCTGTGTCATATCAGATCTCAGTATGAGTAAGGGAGAGGCTAGTGAAGTTGAGGTTGTGTGATTGCAGTTGCAAGCACGTACCTGATGAGAGTTTGCTTTCTCACGCTGGGAATACACGGGTCCATTTTGCAGTTCGATCCTCCCGCTCGATCGTTTCGCTGCTCGATTCTGCAGTCAATTCTCTTATCTTCCGCTCGTTTTTCTTATCTTTTTCCATTCACTTAAACCTGGAATCCAGCGGCGAAGCGATCGGGTGGGAGATTGGACATGTCGGAAATGATCTATCGAGCCTTCTTAATGGCTCAAAATCGAGCCGTATATTCCCAGCATTAGAAACCCAGACTGTCCACTTTTATCAAAGCTATGTGCTTGTGTGAATGTAATGCGGCTGCAACAGAACAAATGTTATTTTGGTAATCTTTTAGCAGATATTTTCCAGCAACTTGACTTAAAAAAATATCCAGTCCAGCAATAACCTACCAGTGACGTCTCCAGTATGTTTTGTTGTTTTCCAGCTTTAGTATATCAACCATTCTCTTGCTGACTTAGAGATTTATTTATAAATCATTAAAGCAATGCACAGGGAGCAAACAACGCGTTTGCACATTATGAGTAAGCCTCTACAGAGGGGAAACGCGTAAGTCAGCAAGAATCTGGACTGCAGTTCATTCCTTGGTGGTTGTAAGTGAAGTGAGCACCCATGCTTTTTCCAGGGGGAAACTGAGCTGAGAGCAATCATTTATTTATTTAAGTATTTATACAGCGCTGACATATTACACAGCTCTGTACAGAGTATAATGTCTTGTCAATAACTGTCCCTCAGAGGGGCTCACAATCGAATCCCTACCATAGTCATATGTCTATGTATGTATCGTGTAGTGTATGTATCGTAGTCTACGGCCAATTTAGGGTGAAGCCAATTAACTTCTCTGTATGTTTTTGGGATGTGGAGTGCCTGGAGGAAACCCACGCAGACACGGGGAGAACGTACGAACTCCTTGCAAAGGTTGACCTAGCTGGGATTTGAAACAGGGACCCAGCACTGCAAGGCAAGAGTCACTGACTCAGAAGAAGTACACAGATCAGGATTTCTGACTCCCATTCCACCAGCTACATGTTACCTGTGCTTGACACAAACCAGGGAATGAGCACTACAGCTAGAGATTGTCAATGAGATGCTCATTATTTTAAGTTGATGCAAATGTTCATTTTAAGCAAATTTAAGCAGTTTGGTTAATCCAGTTAGATTTAAGTCAGAAACGTCTGATCGGCATGCTTGTTCAGGGACTTTGGCTAAAAGTATTTGAAGCAAAGTGTCATCAGGACAGCCAGGCACATTGTTTAATAGGCAATACATGTCATTCTCCATATCCCTTTCATGTCTGATGTGCTTTGCTTTATAGGAAACACAAGGTGAAAATTAACTGATGAGATAAACAATTGTATCTATCCTTCCAAAAAATGTCATTTTTTTAGGATATCAAGGTTTTGTTTTATATTTAAATCTACGTTACTTTTTAATGTTTTACTATTTCATTGTCTCTGCTCAATGACACATTCATTTAAGTATGTCAGAGCTAAAATCTATGAACTATTGATCCTTATTATCTCTTTCATGCTCTCAAACGCCATTTTCTGCTAGGAAAGTGTTTTATGGCTGTAATTACTTATCAGTGAGGGTTATGCTGTAGTCTGACCCAGTCCCAACCCCGACAGAAACTGTCACTTGCGTGCCTGATGTTTAACTCTTTCAGGCAGAGAAAGAAAAAAATGAACATGGCATAGTTATTTGTGTGCTTGGCACATACACGTCTGTCTCATCATATTACGTCACCTCTTGTATCCTTTAGGGGAATGAAGAAGTCAGTGTACTATTACTACATGTTTCCCTTTCAAGGGAATCTAAAATTAGAGATTTTTGGAGGCTACCTTTTATGTATTTTTTTTTTATTTAATAAAAATCTGACTTAACGATTTGCTTAAATTAGGCAGAAATATATCCCTAGTTGGTCAAAGATACCTTTGTACATGGGGTTGGATGGACATCTGAGGTTTCCCGTGTTACTAAAGGGCTTTTAGTTCCCTCCAAGACCTACCTCCACAAGCATGAAGGTAGTTACCTCTGTCCCCTTGTACATGTAGGTGGGGATGAGCCCCGTGTGCTGGACATGGTTGGGGGCTTTGCAGGAGAGAGGAGAGATGTCTGTCCCTCTCCTCCAGAGATCTTCCCATGTCATGGACCATGTTGGTTAGTATGGTTCAGAGCCCCACATCCAGTCAGCATGGGTAAGAAGGGGTAAAACATGTTTGAGAGGGATGGTTTCCTAATTTTAATTTTAAATTAAAATAATTAAGAAAAAATAAAGTGTAGTAAGAAGTGATGTGTGCTGCTGAACACAGATCCACACCCAGCATCTTACTTAAACAGACACCGTAGTGACATATGGTAGAATGTAGTAAATAATGCAGGATGCCATTTTTAATGCTAATCATACTTGTTTCAGCATCAAAACATTTCTATCTCTATATACGGTTTTATTTATTGCACTATAGTATATTGGTATGTAGCCCTGTCCTCCCAGTGATGTCACAACCTAGACTATTTAGCTACGTGCAATTCTTCTCCCAGAGCATTCTGGAAGACTAGGTATTTCTACAGGCTTCAGAACTCTCAGTAAGCAAACATTTCGTAGAGCTGAATTTGACAGCATTGAAGATTCCCACACCTGTGATACATTTCAGAATACAAATCAGGGAGAGTAAAGGGTGAGGAAATATTTTACAATGGGCAAACATTGACAAAATAATTAATAAAGTTGTAAAAAATAAGCAGTTTTATGTATTACCTTATTTTCAGTACAGTTAAAGGAAACCAGAGGCAGGAAAAGGAAAAAAGTATACATACCTGGGGCTTCCTCCAGCCCCATCATCCTGGATCGCTCCCACGCCGACGTCCTCTGCTGTCTGCAGCTACGAGAACCGGGTCCCATCAGCCTACGCAGGAGAAGTGCGCCCTCTATGTATCTCTCCAGAGGCTGCTGGAGAGATACGCAAACAGCTCACTACTCTTACGCTAGACTGGCTCCGACTGACGGCAGTGCAGGGACCCAGTTCTCATAGCTGCAGACATCGGAGGACGGCGGCGTGGGAGCGATCCAGGAGGATGGGGCTGGAGGAAGCCCTAGGTATGTATTTTTTTTTCCTTTTCGTCTCTGGTTCACTTGCAGGTGATTTTTTATAATCATATTCTGTGTGGATAAACTCACACTGACTTTGGAAGCAAAATCCAGTTGTATTGTGTCTTAACATAGACTCATTGGACACAATTCACTAAGATCATGCTGGTGATAATAAGGCATGTGAAAACTTATCACCACACAAAACATCAGTAAGTGTTAATTCACTAAAGAAGCTTGTCGTATTAACATGTAGTGATAAGCATTCACAGTGAGAGTGGTGTCCTATCACTCCAGTCCTTAATGCAGGGCATACACGGAGCGATCCGGCGGCTCGATTAGCCACCGGATCGACTCCCGCCGCGTCCTCGCGGCCGCCCGGATCGATTCCCGCTCGTCCCCACGGCCGCCTCCTTATCTTCCGCTCGATTCCCCGCTATTGTCCGCCCACGGATATCGAGCGGGGAATCGATCTGCGTGGTGATCGGACCTGTCGGATATTATCAATCGAGCCATCGGCGGCTCGATTGATAAGGGAGTGTCGACCTGTGTATGCCCAGCATAAGTTATCATATCTGTAGTTGTTCTCACATGCAGTAGATAAGGAGGGAAGGAGCATGCAGAGGCAAGATGTAGCTCCACCCCTCCTGCTGCCAGCGCTGATTACAGGTACCCTGTTTAGTACAGCCAGGGAAGGAGAAAGAGAGAGGCTGTGGCTGTGGGTTTTTGTGTCTCTGTGTGTGCATTTTTGTGTAGAAAAAAGGAGAGGAGAAACTGGCACTAGATGTGAGCAAGAAAAGCAGACTGGCAAAACCACCGGAGATGACCAAGCAACTGCGTGCTCTCCTTTAAACAAATCTTGTGTACATAACAGAAGAAAAAGAGTTAAGGCACTGTAGATGCAAATAGGGTACCTTTACTCAACGGTGAACAGACATCAGGTGAGCGGTGGGGGTGACAGAGGCCTGACAGCCGTTTTGCTTAGAAATAAGCTTCCTCAGAGGCCAATAATGAGTACTTTTTGTGCATTTCTGTGTAGGTGTGTGTGTGTATGGGTATATATATGATTGGTGTGTCTCTCCCCCCCTCCCCACCTCTCTGTGTACCTGCTGTGTATATTTCTCTATATGGAGTCCCAGTCTGCATAAAGTAGTAAAAAAAATAAAGCAGGCTGCTCAGAATGCTTCACTTTACATTGCAGTCTGTAGTAACACTCCACTTAATGACAGCTCAAGCCAGGTGATAATTCCTCACACACTTTACAGTTGTTATCACTTGCATTCCTCTCTGTGAATAAAAATCCTGTCTTTAACTTTAGAATTCTGCAATTATTTGAAGGATTGAAACCTTACCTTAAGAAATCACTCCTTAACTTAAGGACAGAATCCTTATTTTAAGGTTTCCTTGAGGTAAATTGCTCAATGAATGCTAAATACTTTATCACCATAGTGATAACATTAAAAACAGCACAGAATCATTATTAAAGACAGGAGATGTGCTTAGTGAATTGTGGCCATTGTCGGGTTGATAAAATATCTGCATGCAGAAGGTCTTTTATTTCAGTGAATTGTATCTGGCCTTAGGTCTCCTTTTACGTTTTCTCTATTATTTAGTTTTAGGAGGAAAATAAAAAACAATGGATAATAGACACCCATAGACATTGCTATTGGGGGTGGTGGCTTAACAGCTCTGGTTAGTAGCAGATTTCCATAAAGCAGCTGAATCTTTAAAGTTTACATTTCTCCTTTGTATTCTAGATGTGTAGCAGGTTAATGGCTTCCATTAGTCCCAATTTCTTTTTAACCACAAAAAGAACAGATTAGGTATGACAGTGTGTAACCTATAGAATAAAATGGTTTGTTGGTTTCCAGCAGTGCAAAGCATCTGTACCTGGCAACATATGGTCTCCGTGCGTTAGCCAAGAAATTATATTCATGTGAGTGTATATTCGTGTGAGGCTCTAGGTTTGAGCAGCATGCAAAATATATAAAATATCACATAATCATATCCCCAGCTGGTAATCTTACTGTAGCAGTTAACCCCAATTCTTTCTCAAACTCTTAACACTTAAATTTGAATTCTGGGGAGAGACTATGAATTATTTTGAAAAGAATTGTTAAAATTCTTTTCTGTGTCTTCCAGTAGCTGCTTGAAGCCAGTAATTTTGGTGCACAGCCACGATCTGTAAATTAGGCTTGCCATAGACCACATTGTAGTAACGGCATGATCCAGTGCCCAAATCACTGAGCCAGGCCCGGATGTACATCACAGGAGACTATAGGCACAGATTTCCTGGCACCCTAGACTTCACTCTCCATGAACGTACAAACACCGCCGCACCGCAAGCGTGTTGGCTGGCCCAGCTGTCACTTCTCTCTTACTTCCCTTGCCCGTCAGTCATAAGTAGCTGGTGACTGGTGTCCCTTAGTATTAGTTAGCCAGAAGTACACTCAATATAAAGTAGCTAGAGGTGACCCCAAGTATTAGGTAGCTAGAGGTTCCCCAAAGTGAAGGGAAATCTCATCAGTGGAATGCTGAGAGCTGGGTGAGTAACCTCTCATTTACACGCCGCTCGGGACTCTGCTTAGATAAGGCAGGAGGACAGGGCCAGTTCTAGTTTCAATGGTGCCCCGAACAGAACCCTCCCAACCAAACAGCAGCAGCATTAGAGGCCCTTTGTTGCAGCCAAATTCCCCCTGAGGGCCATTGACCTAGCAGCCATAGCCGCAGATAACCTTGCAACTAAGCTGTGCTCCCCGGGGCTCCTGCAATGTCTTTGGCAGAGTATCGTCTCACTTGTCCCATGCTGCAAGGTCATAAAGGAGAGGCGACCCTACAAGCATGAAGTAAGGGAGTGCATGGAGACATGGACTGACAGAGGAGCACACCCACCGTGACAGGTGAAACACTACTCTGCCAAATACAGGATCTCCTCAAAAAATTAGCATATTGTGATAAAGTTCATTATTTTCTGTAATGTACTGATAAACATTAGACTTTCATATATTTTAGATTCAAATACACACAACTGAAGTAGTTCAAGGCTTTTATTGTTTTAATATTAATGATTTTGGCATACAGCTCATGAAAACCCAAATTTCCTATCTCAAAAAATTAGCATATTTCATCCGACCAATAAAAGAAAAGTGTTTTTAAAACAAAAAAAAGTCAACCTTCAAATAATTATGTTCAGTTATGCACTCAATACTTGGTCGGGAATCCTTTTGCAAAAATGACTGCTTCAATGCGGCATGGCATGGAGGCAATCAGCCTGTGGCACTGCTCAGGTGTTAGAGAGGCCCAGGATGCTTCGATAGCAGCCTTAAGCTCATCCAGAGTGTTGGGTCTTGCTCCTCTCAACTTTCTCTTCACAATATCCCACTGATTCTCTATGGGGTTCAGGTCAGGAGAGTTGGCAGGCCAATTGAGCACAGTAATACCATGGTCAGTAAACCATTTACCAGTGGTTTTGGCACTGTGAGCAGGTGCCAGGTTGTGCTGAAAAATGAAATCTTCATCTCCATAAATCTTTTCAGCAGATGGAAGCATGAACCCACTTTTGAACCAGAAACAGCGACAGAAGCGCCTGACCTGGGCTACAGAGAAGCAGCACTGGACTGTTGCTCAGTGGTCCAAAGTACTTTTTTCAGATGAAAGCAACTTTTACATGTCATTTGGAAATCAAGGTGCCAGAGTCTGGAGGAAGACTGGGGAGAGGGAAATGCCAAAATGCCTGAAGTCCAGTGTCAAGTACCCACAGTCAGTGATGGTCTGGGGTGCCATGTCAGCTGCCGGTGTTGGTCCCCTGTGTTTTATCAAGGGCAGGGTCAATGCAGCTAGCTATCAGGAGATTTTGGAGCACTTCATGCTTCCATCTGCTGAAAGCTTTATGGAAATGAAGATTTCATTTTTCAGCACGACCTGGCACTTGCTCACAGTGCGAAAACCGCTGGTAAATGGTTTACTGACCATGGTATTACTGTGCTCAATTGGCCTGCCAACTCTCCTGACCTGAACCCCATAGAGAATCAGTGGGATATTGTGAAGAGAAAGTTGAGAGACGCAAGACCCAACACTCTGGATGAGCTTAAGGCCGCTATCGAAGCATCCTGGGCCTCCATAACACCTGAGCAGTGCCACAGGCTGATTGCCTCCATGCCACGCCGCATTGAAGCAGTCATTTCTGCAAAAGGATTCCCAACCAAGTATTGAGTGCATAACTGAACATAATTATTGGAAGGTTGACTTTTTTTGTTTTAAAAACACTTTTCTTTTATTGGTTGGATGAAATATGCTAATTTTTTTAGATAGAAAATTTGGGTTTTCATGAGCTGTATGCCAAAATCATCAATATTAAAACAATAAAAGGCTTGAACTACTTCAGTTGTGTGTATTTGAATCTAAAATATATGAAAGTCTAATGTTTATCAGTACATTACAGAAAATAATGAACTTTATCACAATATGCTAATTTTTTGAGAAGATCCTGTACATTGCTGGGACCTCAGGTAGCACAGTTAAGTTGTGTTGGGGGAAGGACATCTTAGGGGGCCCCTCCAGGCTCTGGGACTCTTTGCCTCTTTAGAAGCACAGGCCCTGCAGGAGGGAGGCACTTGGGGAGGAGAGTGAGCTGCCCTTCCACCATCAGGCGCCTGTAGGCACGAGCCTACAGTGCCTTATGTAAAATCCATCCCTGCACTGAGCATCTCTTTGAAAAATACACGTAGCTGCTACCTTCAATTGTCATCGCTCTTCCAAAGATGAGTGTGAAAAGGATTTTCTTTTGACAGGTTGTACTTATAACCACTAGAGGCAGATTCATCAACACAAGTGCTGAGAAAACTGCTGTTGAATGAAACTGTGATTTTTGATTGGATGTGCTGGGCAGCTGCTGCACTTCTGCTCGTATCTACTCTGCACATGCCTTGAGAAATCAGCTTAGAGAATGTTGTCACTTACCTTGTATTATTATTACTATTATTATTATTATTTTTTATAACACTCACTTATAGGGCTTGATTCACAAAGCTGTGATAACTCTTATCACGGCTGCCCTAGCGTTATAACGTGCATAATGTTTTTCCTGTGCAAATGCAAATTTACACACAAAATCGCTGCTGTTTTCACTTTCGCGCAAAAAACGGCTGCGATTTCGAGCGCAAACACGTTATGCATGTTATAGCGCGCGCAAAACGGTAGCACGACCGTGATAAGAGTTATCGCGGCTTTGTGAATTAAGCCCTTAGTGTACCTGTAAATAAAAGTGCCCCGATGGGGTACTTACATCTGGAAGGGGAAGCCTCAGGATCCTAATAAGGCTTCTCCCATCCTCTTGAGCCTCGGGGATCCAGCTCTGGTTCCTCTGAAAATCCCCTGACAATCAGATTTATAATCTGAGCTCCTGGGCAGTATCAGCTTTCCATTCTGCTCTGGTGGAAATAGCCAAGGCCAATCGGGTCCGCTCTACTACCGGCTATTTTAGCCTGAGTCCTCTGAAGTTCACAGTCATTCTTCCATACGCAAAGAAGTGTAACCACACTGCACAGGTGCAGGACGGCTTGTGCCTGCATAGTAGCAAGGAGCTGCCACTTAGGCTCAGCTGAAAAAGCCAAGTGCTTTCGGGTCTGTGCTACTGTGCAGGTGTTGTCTGTCTGTCTGCAACAGGCAAGTACCCATTCTAGCCACTGCTTTCCCTTCAGGTACACTTTAGGGCTCTTTTACACGACATGTTTTTTTTTTTTATTCCAATTTATGATTTTGAAGCAATTTTACATTCCATTCCGATTTTTGATGCGATTAAAAAAGGTCCTACATGCTGCGTTTTTTCTGCTTTTTTCTTTTTGTGTTGTTAGCATCCAGTAAAAATAGGAATTGCAAATGGGAATCATGTTATGATGTATATTTTACATTTTGTTACCAAAGGTGGACTAGACAATGCTGAAGACACTTGAGCAGAGGTGCCAAAGTAGGATAAAACTGTTTAAAAATGTTTAAAAGAGGGAGGTAGTGGTAGACTTACCTCCCTAGCGGACAAACAGACACAATCCTGTTATTTTTGTATCAAAAATAACAAAAATAATAGATGCTCCACTTTGCAATTCGTTTCGTAGGCACAGTCCTGCTTCATCAGGCAAATCAATGAGAAAAAGCTAGTATAGGTCTGGAGTAAAGCCAAAGCGCCTGTGTGAAATGGAAATCTTTGAAGTGGAGATGTCAAAGAAGGTTTTATATATTTTTTTTTTATAGAAGGTTTTATATATTTTACATGCACCATTACACACCATTTCTGTTTGTTCATTCATGTGTCCAGTTTGTAGTGAATGCACTCTTCAAGATGGACTCCTGCACATCATACAGTCCACTAGATGTACTTACTTTTACCCTAAATGTATGCTACAAATAACTGGGACCTTTTTATAAAGAGTGGCCATCTGTGTTTGAACCAAGGCTGTGGAGTTGGTGCAAAAATCATCCAACTCGGTTTATGAAACCACCAACTCCGATTCCAGGTACCCAAAATTGCTCTTACTCTGACTCCTCTAATTCAACTCCACAGCCCTAGTTTGAGCTGCTATTTTATTTTCTCCACCTTTTAATTCTTTCACCAGTTTTTGTTTTTTTTAACTACCACATTTTGGAGTTTTATTTTTGCATTTAAAAAAATAGATTTCAAAAATGTTTTTTTTTTCCGGAAAAACTTCTGAACCTACCTTTTTTTCACTTCATTTTGTATGGAAGCTGTCACTATCTCAGCTGATAAACTGTAGTAGTATACTTTTTATGTTTTCCTATTGTATAATGCTCTATACAGAAGTCCGACCTACCGAATAACGAATATAACTATTTATGTGAAAGTACCATATGTGTGATGGAATATGATACCTCAGTCTGACCTGCAATAGTAATATGAAGTCCAAAAAGCTTGACACGGTTTGAAGGTTCTACTAATCTGTTATTGAATCCATTGGAGGAGGAAGCAATCTTCTTTCAGCTGTGGTGGTGGCAGAGTCATAAGACAACTATCGCTGATTCTGAACTGTAACATATTCCTTTTTCTGTGGAGAATGGCAGGGAAAGTAGAAACATCCTTTATATTTGGCTTCAGAGATAATAAAGTCTTTTCATGTTCCTCAGGCAGACTCAATGTAGTGTTTTTACAACAAGCAACAGAATGTGAAAATACCAACCATTCCAATTTAATAACCACATCATGTTCAGCAGTATGAAACTTTTAGAAAATGTTTCTTTTCTGCTTGGAAAGACAAATGTCAACATGAAGTAAATGTAGCACATATTTTTAAAGTCAGTGTAAAAATGTAAGTCAACCAGTTCATTTGTATTTGTTTTTTAATGGATATTATGTAAACATTTCATCATTTGCACAAAGTTTTTTTTGTTGTGCATAACATATTTTTTTTGCATTTTTTGTTTATTTTTTATTGCCTAGCTGGATGGGTTTACAAAACTGCCTTCCTCTGCCAAAGACTGAGCTTACCAGTACTTGGGGGTATAAACCTCAGTCTTTGAACTTCATAACCCACATACTGTAATCAGGAAGGTGAGATTAAAGGACAACTGTAGTGAGAGGGATATGGGGGCTGCCATGTTTATTTCCTTTTAATCAATACCAGTATCAGTTGCCTGGCAGCCCTGCTGATCTATTTTGCTGCAATAGTGTTTGAATAACACCAGAGACAAGCATGCAGTTAATAATGTCAGAAACACCTGATCTGCTGCATGCTTGTTCAAGGTCTATGACTAAAAGTATTAGAACTAAGCAGAGGTAGAGATCGCCCGAATGATGCGCTCGCGAACTTATTTGTGCGAACTTCCTTGGTTCACGTTCCGGGTAACCCTCGAACTATATGCGAGTTCGACCCGCCCCCTATACTACATTATTAGGGTCAACTTTGACCCTTTACATCACAGTCAGCAGGCACAGGGTAGCCAATAAGGCTACACTCCCTCTTGGAGCCCCCCCCCCTTATAAAACGCAGGCAGCATCAGCCTTATCACTTACTCGTGTGGCTGCAGTAATTAGAGAAGGGAGAGAACCTACTGACATAGGGGAAGCTTAGTTAGGCTCTTGTGTTAGGCTTGTTAGCTTGCTCCTTCTTGCTGATCTTATTGCTAAAAAGCACTCCTCATCCTCAACAGCGCTTTTGAGAGCTAATGTTGTTCTAGTGATTAATTTTTTTTTGTGTGTGTCCCACAGACACTTGTGTTGCATATTCAGCCCTGTCAGTCAGTCGCAGCTGCTAGTGGGACCTTGGCCCCTTGGTAATTCCTACTGTGCCACTGCCAGGCCCAGCACATTCAGTGATTCAGTGACAGCTGCACATTTGTAATACCAATCACTGCATACCCACCTGTTCAGTGCACCTACCTACCTACGTGAGCGTACGTAGTGTCACTGCACCTGTTGACGGTACCTGTGTGTGTGACAGCTGCACATTTGTAATACCAATCACTGCATACCCACCTGTTCAGTGCACCTACCTACGTGACCTCAAGCAGTGTTATATACCAGTCAGTCACTGCACCTGTTCATGGTACCTGTGTGTATGACAGCTGTACATTGTATTGATACCAGTCACTGCATACCTGTTCACTGCACCTGTGTGACTGCACATTGTATTAGTCAAGTCAGTGCACAACTGCACATACCTTTCACTTCATCCCTCCCAATATGGGCAAAAGAGGAAGAGGCAGGCAACCCGGCAGGTCTGTTCGAGGTTGTGCTGTTGTAATTTCGTGCGGCCCTGGACCAAAGTACAGTGTTCAGAAGGCGCGTGCCATCAACTCCCAAGATTGTCAGGACGTTGTTGACTATTTAACACAGAACACCTCATCTTCCTCAGCTTCCACACGGAACTGTGACATATCTTCCTCCTGCTCTGATTCTGGCACCCCACTTAACACTCAGTCGGCCGCCACCACCAAAGTGCCATCACCCCAGGGCTCAGCAGTGGAAATGTTTGTGTGTGTCTGCCTCAGATGAGAGCAATGCCATTTGTACTCTCTGTCACCAAAATTGAGCCATGGAAAGACCAAGACCCACGTAGGGACAACTTCCTTATAAAGGCACATGATGACAAAGCACAAACTGCAATGGGATGACCACCTAAGGAAAAGCAGCACACAAAAGCAAAGCCACACACTGCAGTGGAAGATACCAGGCCGCAATTATTTCTCAAAAAAGGTGATACCCAAACTGTAGCGTGATGTTGAAAGGCAAGTGGTGTCATCTCTGGCATACAGCGTTGGGTCAAGGGTCCATCTGACCACGAGGTCTGCATGGTCAGGCCTGCCCAAAGACTAAGTCAGTCCCTACGCACAGCATCTCTGCCTGCACGCCATGCGACTGCCTGCCCCAGGTTCGCGAACCGAAAATTGGAGTTTCGAGCCATCTCTAAGCAGAGGATCAGCAGGATAGCCAGGCAACTGGTATTGGTTATAAAAAAATTAAATATGGCAGCCTCCAAATCCCTCTTGTTTCAGTAGTCCTTTAAAGTCTGTTACCTGACCCTACCCAGAAATAAATCCTTTGTGGACAGCACTGCAGTTACAGCTCAGCAGAGTCTTCTTGTCCAAATGTGGTCAGATTGTAACACATGATTTAGACCTTTGTTTTCATAAGGTTAAATAAAAAATAGGTGAAAAATGCTTTTTTTATTGCAAGCAGGGCAGGGTACAGAGATGTATATATGGCTTACATAAACACACTAGTGAAAATGTATGGAGGGTGAAGTGCTTTATTACAAACTGAGCAGTGAGGAACTGAATCAGAAGATAAGACTGCTGAGCTTGCCACAAAGAGTCACTTTTTCAACAGCAGTGGGAGGAGGTGGGTGGGCTTAGGTAAATGGTCTTTGTGTAGGAAAAGCAACACCCACTCTCCTGACAACTGCTGGTTATCTGACGGTATCAGATAACTTCAACATCTTCAAAAAAGCACTCAAAACTCACTTCTTCAAGGAGGCCTACTTCACCTTGATGCTGCCTTAACTCTCTCTGCTGAGAACTCCACTTTGCACCCCCTCCTTTCGTGTCACTACCCCTCGCTCTAGCTTGTAAGCTTTTGGCAAGGCCCTCTCCCCTTGTGTATCATACTTGATTGTACACCCTACCCAGAATATATGAACTTGTATTATTATCAGAGCCAGGATAAGGTCCTCCAGCACCCAAGGCTGTGACACCAAAGTGTGCCCCTCCACCCCTCCCACACCCAGCCATCATACACTGATTGCTATTAGCCTAAGAAGTGCCCCAGGGTCCCCAACACCTTAATCTCTAGTTATCTGGCTTGCAGTCACCGCTATGTATCCCCTTTTCTTATTTCTCTCTGCATCAAATACAATAGGGGAATGATAGCTGAGTGCGTTGTGCGCCCCCTCCTACACTGCGCCCTGAGGCTGGAGCCTCTCTCGCCTCTGCCCGGCCATAATTATTACCACTACCACGCCAGTGTATGATCTGACATTGTATTACTATCTGCATTGTGCTGTGTATCTTATTGCTTATTACCTGTATTGTTGTATCTATTGTCTATTACCTGTATTGTGCTGTCGGTCCTTTCTGTTATCATTGTCTGTAATCCTATGTATTGTACAGCACTGCATAATATGTTGGCGCTATATAAATCCATTAAATAATATTAGTAATCACTGAGTCATGTGACAGACTTTTCCAAAACGGAAATCTTATGTGAAGTAGGTGCATTCAATTGTGTGTGTAATGGCACAATCCCCTTTATAAATCTACTGGTAATTAAAAATAATGAGGGTGAACTAAGGCTCTAAGTATTCATCATAATTAGTTGATTTGATTACATTTACTACAGCTAGGGGTGAAACTAGTGGATATTTAATGACATCTGTGAAGATACATGTAGATCTAAATGTAATCTGGGTACAATGCTGTTGTGGGAAATGTATGGTAACGTGCTATTGCTTTTTGTAGTCACAACAGTGTGACGTACTGTCACCTTCTGCCATGTAGTGTGTGAGTCCAATTAATGAAGCAGAGTTTGTACCTCTAAAGGTGACCATTATTTAACCACTTCAGGACCACAGTGCTAAAACCCCCTAAAGACCAGGCTATTTTTTTGATAAATTGGCCACTGCAGCTTTAAGGCCAAGCTGCAGGGCCGCACAACACAGAACACTAGTGATCCCTCCCCCCTTCCCTGTTTTCCCCATCAACAGAACTCTTTGTTGGTGAGGTCTGATCACCCCCCTAACCCCCCCCCCTGTTTATTTTTTTTATTAAATATGAATTTTTTTTATTTATATTTTTTACTATTTATTTCTTTATTTATTTTTGTAAACCCCCCCTCCCCCCAGCTAGCCAATCATGGCGATCAGCTCTTATAGGCTTCAGCCTGTGAGTGCCAATCGCTCTCTTGTGCCCCAGGGGGACAGCCGTGTCACACGACTGTCCCCAGTACAGCTGCAGATCGCAGAGCTGTACTCAGTAAAAAGACGGCGGTTTCGCCGTCTAACAGTCTCCTGTTTGGAGACTGAAGGTGGGGCGGAGCTCCGCCTCCCAAGCAGGAGATGCGCAATCTCCTGCAGTAGCCGGCCACAGGACTTGACGCCAATTGGCGTTAGGCGGTCCTGGGGCTGCTCACACCCATGCTGATCGGTGTGCAGTCCTGGAGGTGAAGTTTGCACGGGATCGCGCGCGCCGATGCGCACGCATCCCCGCTCGAATGACGGAGCTCCACTCCAAGCACCGCTAGAAGACTGTTTGATGGCGAAACCGCCGTCTATTTACTTAGTTCAGCATTGCGATCTAAGGCAGAGCTGTACTGGGGACAGCTGTGGGACACGGCTGTCCCCCTTAGGGACACAGAAGGGATCTGCTGTGATAGGCTGGCCGATCGCTGTAATTGGCTGGCAGGGGAGAGAGGGACTGGGAGAAAAAAGAAAAAAAAAATATGGAAATTTATAAGAAAATAACAAAAATATTTGTAAAAGTAAAAATAAACACTGGGGGAGCGATTAGACCCCACCAATAGAAAGCTCTGTTGGTGGTTAGAAAAGGGGGGGGGGAATCATTTGTGTGCTGAGTTGTATGGCCCTGCAGCGAGCCCTTAAAGCTGCAGTGGCCTATTTCGGGAAAAATGGCCTGGTCTTTACTGGGGTTTAACACTGCGGTCCTCAAGTGGTTAACGCTAACATGATCATCTGTGTGTGCACGAAACCACGGGTTACAGCATACCACTGGCTCATGCATCAAGCCATATGTCCCTTTTAAAATAAGCTATTTATATTAAAATAATGGAGCGGAACTATTGGCCAGAGAATGGCCCAAGGCCATGTTGTGATTGGTTGGAAGCAGTGGTCCATGTCCTTTTTTATAAATTACATTTTAAGAGCAATCTAAAGTTTACAACCCAATCATTGTTTTTTCACAATAAAACAAAAGCTTCAGCTCTACTACTTAAGACAGCCAATTACAAGATATTACTGGTGTGCTACACATACAGTTATATCAACAAACTTAGATTGTGACAAGTGAAAGAATGTAATTGAAGGCTTCTTTAAAGGGACCCTGAGCCGTGTATTAAAAAAGAAAAACAAACTTACCTGGGGCCTCCTCCAGCCCACTGTAGCCCGCGAGGTCCGCGGCATCCTCCTGGCTCCCTCTGCTGTCCTGCTGACAACTCTGGTAACGCACCGACTTTGGGTGAAGTGGCACATTATCACACCTGCTGCCGTAAGAGCCTTGCGCAGGGCTCTTACGGTGGCCGTCGTGATGATGCGACAGCTACGCAGCGGGGGCAAGCACATGCAACTTCACCAGAAGTCGGCGCATTCCCAGAGCCGCCAGCGGGACAGTGGAGGAGGCCAGGAGGATCCCAGGGACCTCGCAGGCTATAGTGGACTGGAGGAAGCCCCCGGTAAGTCCGTTTTTCTTTTTTAAGGCAAAGCTCAGAGTCCCTTTAAATGGCAAGTGGAACGCTGTCCCCCAAACCCCCCCCCCCCAATGGTAGCGGGCAATATAGTAGAAATTGTTGTCCTGCTAAGTTGTTTTTTGAATCAGCAGGGTATCGTTCTGTGAAAACTTTTCTCTATTGTATGCTTGAGAATATGGGGTTATCCTCATTCCCAAACTGTTTTTTTTTTGGGCAATTGTTGATGATTGAAAGCGTAATCATCTGTACAATTCATCCAAAGATTTATGCTAGGTACACACCATACAATTTTTTGGCAGATTTACCTGTCAGATCAATTTTTTCCAACATGTCTGATCTCAATATCAATTGATTTTCAATTGATCAATTGATTTTCCAATCGATTTTTCAATAGATTTCCATAGAAGTGAATGGAAGGTAAATCTGCCAGAAAATTGTATCGTGTGTACCTAGCATAGTAAATTGGCCACTTGGAATGCTCTTCTTCAAATCTTCTTTCTGATAACTTCAGAAATGTAATAAGCTATTGACTATTACAGAACAATTCAGTTACCATATTGTCATCTGAGAGAAGCATACTGTACATTTGTGCTTGATACATTTCAATCTGACAATTTAGCTGTGTGAAATCCAGTAGATGCTTAAACCTCTTTGGTTGAGACGTTACAAAAAAATCTTTGCAAAGATATGCAGATTCCTGAAAAATAGGATGTCATCAGTGCAGCAGTAAAATCCCAAAATGTAGGGGTTGTACTGTGGGCATTCCAAAGACCATCAACCACCCCACCAGCCTAAGCCAATTTTGCTAACAAATACAGATATCTGAAGTGACATACAGCATTGTGAGAAACATGTCCATACAGTACCATACCTAGTTTAAGTGAACTTGAAGTCAAAATAAACATATGAGATAATGAATTGTTTGTGTAGCAAAGAAAGCGTAGTCTAGTTTTATTTTTAGTTATAGAACTTTATTTATAACATTGCATCAAACTGTCGCAGTTGCAGTTTAGAATCCACACTCTGCCTTTTAAGCTGTAGAAGCAGCAAAACTAATGACCCTCTGAACTTTCCTGCAGTAAAAACTTCTCAAGCTGTCACTCACCGTTTCTTGGTGATTTAAGCTTTTAATTGCACTTTGAAAATGGGACTGACTTTGACAAGCTGTCCACAAGCTCAGAGAAGCTTTTTTGCATAGACAACAACTCAAGTTGTACTGGAAAACAGAAACGGACTTCATATACCATATTTGCCATAATGTCTTAGAAGGGGTGGTATCATATGTAAATATGTTTATCTCATCATGTAACATGTTTCAGGTTCACCTTAAAGGGATTTTTTAGCATAAAAAATTGCTATTTTTACATTGAAGTCCTCTTCAGGATTAATGCCAGAGCTGAAACGCTGCATCCCTGCGGCACAACAAGGTTTTAACCACCCAAAATCCTGTGGAAAAAATCTACGACTTTCCAGGTCGTGGATTTTGCTGCCTGAGGGAGGCAGAGCTTTGTGCTGTAGCTCTACCTCCAGTCACGTCAATCTCCAAGGATGTCCGCCTCTCCCTGCCCATCTCAGTGTAAGAAGACTGAGAGGGGCAGAAGGAGGCGGAGATTGATGCGAGTAGAGGCAGAGCTACTGCCCAAAGCTCGGCCTCTACCCAGTAGGAGCCCCAAATCTTGCCGGGGATTTCGTGGTGATTAAGACCTCGTTGTGCCGCGGGAATGCAGCGTTTCAGCATATGGCATTATTGCTGAAGAGGACTGCAAGGTAAAAAGAGCTATTTTTTATGCTTCAGACTCTTTAAAGCTTGCCTATTTCCATGCTAGCGGGATTATCACTCCTGGCTTCTTTTTCCACCTCGAACCTTACTTGGGGTTACAGTCAGGGAGGTTAATAATCATTTATCTGCCATAGGACTGAACGATTTTCGGTTTAAAGCCGAAAATCGTGATCAGGATAATGACGATCTTGGGATTGTCAAAGCGGCGGTTTTCACCGCTGCCGCAGATACCTGGTCTGCTCAGCTTACTTCCCCCTCCTCCGCTTGCAAGCCCCCTCCTCCGGTAAGTACCAATTACATTCGGGCTCACCGTATTGCAGTGCCGAGTGGTGAGCCGCAGGGAAGAGGCGGCGAGTGTTTGGGGCCTGTACCAGGAAACTTGACATCACTTCCTGGTAGCCACCATCAACACTCGTTGCCTCTTCCCTGCAGCTCACCGCATGGAAATACAATGCGGTGAGGCAAAATGTAATCAAAAGTGAATTGAGGAGGGGGCCGCGAGCGGAGGAGGGGAAGGAAGCGGAGCAGGTAACAGCAGCTGCAAAAGGGACCTGGAGGTTGCGGCATCTTTACACTGGCTAACCTGTCCTGTGGCACCTATACACTGGTTAACCTGTCCTGTGGCACCTATACACTGGCTAACCTGTCCTGTGGCACCTATACACTGGCTTACCTGTCCTGTGGCACCTATAAACTGGTTAACCTGTCCTGAGGCACCTATACACTGGCTAACCTGTCATATGGCACCCACTGGCTAAACTATACTATGGCACATATACACTAGCTAGCATGTACTGTGGCACCTATACACTGGCTAACCTGTACTGTGGCACCTATACACTGGCTAACCTGTCCTGTGGCATCTTTACGCTGGCTAACCTTTTCTGTGGCACCTATACACTGGCTAACCTGTCCTGTGGAACCTATACACTGGCTAACCTATACTGTGGCACCTATACACTGGCTAACCTGTCCTGAGGCACCTATACACGGGCTAAACTATACTGTGGCACCTATACACTGGCTAACCTGTTCTATGGCACCTATACTCTGGCTAACCTATACTGTGGCACCAATACACTGGCTAATCTGTCCTGTGGCACCTATACACTGGCTAAACTATACTGTGGCACCAATACACTGGCTAACCTGTCCTGTGGCACCTATACTCTGGCTAACCTATACTGTGGCACCAATACACTGGCTAACCTGTCCTGTGGCACCTATACACTGGCTAAACTATACTGGGGGCACCTATACATACCTACCTATACTGGGGGAACTCATACTCACCATCAGTGTGGTGATCCATTGTTGTTTGTTGAAAATCGTGAATCGAATTGAAATCACAATTTCTGACAGAAATCGTGCAATTCAATCTTTTTCTAAAATCGTTCAGGCCTAATATGCAATTACTCTAGTTTGTTAAATTAGGACATATTTACCCAGCTGCTATGACTTCCAGGTCTTTGTTCGGAGTAATTGCACTTTTCAGTAATGAATCCTACGGGCCTATCCTATTCCTGAACTCGGTAGCGTTAAGCGCTGGTAATTAAAGAAAAATCAGGCGATTATAATGTTGCCTAATCCAATTAAACTTAGCACTGTCAGAGGGTTAAAAACAACTTGCTTGGGCCAATTTGAATGCCCATTGAGTTCTTTACACTCTATCCTATTCCCCTTTTCATGCTGCCAGGAAGCAATGCTTCCTGTAAAACATAAGCGTTAGCTTAAACCTGCTAAGGAGAAGATCTAAAGTCCCTAACACACATCTTCTGCCACAGTAATTTGGGCGCCTCCTTTACTAAGGAGACCACTATATCTCCCCGCTGGACTACTGCAGCTGCACGTCTCTACCCACCACTCCATTGCCACTACCATCAGCCCCCTCATTCTCTGCCCATCAGCACCGCTTCTCCTGGCAGCTCAGCTGTGCACCCCAGGTCCTGCCATTACCTGCCTCCCAGAACACCCGCCATTCCTTGCCGATACTCTGTAATACTGGGGACCCCAGCAAAGAATTTTTGAAGGTCCTACTGGAGCTCGCCATTAGTCCTCGGTCCAGACCAATGAGAATCCTCCCTGAGAAGGTTTTTCATCGGCCTTTTAAACTATCCAATGAAAATACTGCTCAAAGAAGACTGTTATTGGTCCACACCGTGGACGATTGGGGAGCCCTGGCAGTGGCAAGAGCTTCACAGATGCTTTGCAAAGGGGTTCACAGTATTACAGAGTGACTGAGTGCTGGTGAGGTGCGGTGGATATATTCTGCCATACTAACCATACCAGCCCACAATGTACATGATATGGTGCTCTAAAAGAACCCCTCTCTATGTAAAGATGATGGGGCAGCAGCATGGGTGATCGATCGCACATAGCATGCACTGAATTGAACAATGCTTGCAGTTTGATTAACACTTAATAGATTTCTGCTGAAACCAATTAAAGTTGAGTTTGCCATTTAGCATAGGAGTTGATCGCTATCCAGTCAAATAACTTTCAAGTAGGGCTCAATCTGCATGGCATATTAGGCTGTAATCGACCTATGTATGGCCCTGTTAAGACTTACCTGCTTGTGAGTGTGTGACTGTTGCTCTTTGTCTCATCATTGCCATTGTTCCTTCTAACATTGTTAAAAACGTGTTTTTCCGCTATTTTCCACCTTGAAATCACTTATATCTACTATATATCCTCTTTGCTGCTATTGTTTTTTCTATGGTTTTTCATACTCTGTCTCTTATTCATTACGCGTCATGTTTGCTTTTATGCTCTCCGGCATGTGTCCTGTTTTTGTTTCTTTCGCATCTGCCGTGTATTTGGTAGTTTGGCCTTGATGCACAAAACCTCTCATGAATTTTCCTGCTTTATCATTTTTCACTTTATATAATAACCTGGCCGGGCCCACCTAGCAAAACTGCTCAAACTAAAGTGAAAAAAAGCCATTTCAGAGTTAAGTTAATAAAGTACTTATTCTCAGTCTTTTATTTGCTTGCAATGTGTTGAAAAGCTATCTTATTGATCAAGTGAAAAAACATAAAGGATCTGATGCATTAAGGGTCCATTTTCACAACACGTGGTGCGATGCAATCACCACACTGCATCGCAAGAAAAATGCAACCAATTCATGCCAATGCAGTAGTTTCCATTGACGCGAATTGACCTAAGCGATCAGGCACGATGAGACACCGGGAAATTATGGATAGCATGCTGCAGTTTTCCACAGCACGCATTCAATTCCACAAAGCCGTCGACAGGAAGATGCATGACGCCGCATCCGGTTGTACGCACGACAACCAGAATTACCTGCAGGGGGATGCAAGGTGATGAGGTGATCGCCTCACATCATAAACGGCTGTGGAAACGGGCTGTAAATGTCAGTCAGTCTGCAGGACCAGCACAAAATAATCGCTTGTTACCACAGCTTACTGAAGCCGGCACTTGGGCTAGATTCACTATAGTAACATGAGCTTTTAGTCACATGCGAGCCAGTACTTTATATCTAAGCACCCTTCATCATGTGCTGTAGTGGGTGAATGTTGCTGTTCAGCTACCACAGCACAAAAGGCTTTTCAAGGTGCAGAATGTGTTCATCTTCAAAAAATCCCAGAGGAAACCAGTATGACCCCCTTCCCTTAAACATTCCTGAACCTGTCAGCAGAGGGGGAGTGGCTCAAAAATAGAAAACATGACATAGCCCCTCACCTCTGCTCTAGAGTCACACTTCTACACCTGGTAAATATAGGGCCTAATCTCTAATGCCAGCAATGGTTTGCGATGCAATGTGAATGCCAACATTGTCCTCACTGCTCTGCCTTGCCAAGTCTATATAGGCCTCAATTCACTAATCTTAACTCCTGTCTTTAATAACTCTTCTGAGCTGTTTTACAGTTATCACCATGGTGATATATTTGTGATAACTGTAAAACAGCTCAGAAGAGTTATTAAAGACAGGAGTTAAGGTTAGTGAATTGAGGCTGTAGAGAAGGAGCTGCTGGTAGCCTTTCAGTTGAGCAGAAAAATGTGAAGAGGATGTAATTTTCAAGCTTGTTAGAATGCTATAAGCAACAACAAGGATAATCTGCCTATCAACAAGATAGAGACCATACTGAAGGCACGACTGCTGATGAAGACAAGGATGTCAGAGATGAACCCCAATGACTTAAAATATTACAGCCCTGTGTGTGAGTTTTTATTGAACTTAGCTTTTACACTGGGCTTTGTGTAAAGGGTCTCATGAGATTAAATGTTCACTACAGTATTTTTCACATCAACATGTGCATTATTAGCATTTGATTGACCATGTTTACTTATGAATAGAAATAAACACGAGAGAAGCCATTTTTATGCACTTCATTTATATGCTGCCCTTTCTGCAGCAGGACTGATCTAGGTAGACCCTTTATCTTTGAAAGGAGAAGCTATTTGGTTATTTTCAGAAATGACATGGCAGACTTATCTACAAGTATTTGTGCACTGGCTGAGCACGTGACTCTTAATAAAAGTAGTAAAGGTGTCCTATGGTATGTAGACCATTCTTTTCTTATGGTAAAAGAAGTGGCAGGAATACTTTAACTTATAGGTTCTGCCACCATACAGTTAGAGTATAATAAATACAACATTATGAACACAATAGATTCAATATGAAATAATATGTATTATTTCCACTTTTGTCATGTACAATAATAACACAAACTCTAACTCTAGCCAGCTAAAGGCTTTTCCTTTTTCTGGTAAACTTTTTCTTTATGTGAATGAAAAGCAGGGAGTCCAGTTGTATAGATAAGCATGGGTGGCGCTGCACTGGGGCATGCTGGGACACTGCCCCCCCCCCTCCCTGAGAATCACTGTGCCCTCCCTGAAGTACAATATCTAAACATATTATTGGGGACACAACTTGTCTTTGAAAATGGATCATCCAATGTTCACCAATTTCATATATATACATTATATTAAAATCCCCCGTGGCGTAGTGGGCGACATGGTGGCGTAGTGGTTTTAATCCCAGCCAGGTCAATATCTGCATGTAGTTTGTATGTTCTCCCCGTTTCTGCGTGGGTTTCCTCCAGGCACATCTCAAAAACATACAGATAAGTTAATTGTCTTCAACCTTAACCACTTTACCCCCGCGCGTACGTATTTCTCCGCCCCTTTTTCCATCCTTTAAAAACCAGGGACGGAGAAACACGTACTTTCCGCGTTCCCGACGCTGCCCGCGCTCCCGCTCGTAAACACGCCGCCCGCCGCTAGTAAACACGCCGCCGCCCGCTCGCCCAGAGATCAATGAACGGGAAAATCCATTCCCGTTCGTTGATCTAAGCCCCGCAATGATCAGCTGCTCTCCTATGGGCAGCGCGATCATTGTGAGAAAAAACTCACGTGTCCAGCCTCCTTATTCTTCCTCCAAGCTTCCGGAAGGAAGCTTGGAGGTCGCATTAAAACAAAAAGTTACTGTGGCCATCTTGTGGCCAAAGAGTGAACTACACCCTACACATTTTTCACATACAAATAAATGACTTTTTCACATAAAATTAACTCATTACCTCCCACACTCCCCATTTTTTTTTTTTTTGTAATTAAAAAAAAATTAAAAAATTTACAATTAAAAAAATACATAAATAGTTACCTTAGGGACTGAACTTTTTAAACATTTATGTCAAGAGGGTATAACACTGTTACTTTATAAACTATGGGCTTGTAATTAGGGATGGACGCAAAACTGAAAAAAATGCACCTTTATTTCCAAATAAAATATTGGCGCCAAACATTGTGATAGGGACATAATTTAAATGGTTTTATAACCGGGACAAAAGGGCAAATACGTTTCATGGGTTTTAATTACAGTAGCATGCATTATTTAAAAACTATAATGGCCGAAAACTGAAAAATAATTATTTTTTTCCCCACATTTTTCCTATTTTCCCATTAAAACACATTTAGAAAAAAATAATTCTTGGCATAATGTCCCACCTAAAGAAAGCCTAATTGGTGGCGAAAAAAACAAGATATAGTTCATTTCATTGCGATAAGTAATAATAAAGTTATAGACGAATGAATGGAAGAAGCGCTGAAAGGTGAAAATTGCTCTGGTGCTCAGGGGGTAAAACCCCTCAGTGGTGAAGTGGTTAATTGGCTACACTACACGGTACATGCACGGTACATACATAGACATATGACTATGGTAGGGATTAGATTGTGAGCCCCTCTGAGAATCAGTTAAGTCACAAGACAATATATTCCATACAGCGTGCTATATAGATACTAAATTATAATAATAATAAATACATGCGTGTATTACTAAATGTGCAATATCAACAAATGCAAAATTGCCCAAAAAAGAGATAAGAGTAGAGAAGAGTAGGACGAGTGCTTTCTCCTCCGTTTATCACTCCATCATCCTCAGCTATGCCAATTTCAAGCCTTTGCATGGATACAAATAATACAAAATACATTTTTTATATGTACATTCTGTTGACTGGCTTTGAAATTGCACATGTGCACTTAAAGCGGACCCAAACCAAACATTTTTTTTAATTAAAAATATTTAGTTGCACCACTCTGACACATACAAAGATAAATAAACACTCCTTCAAGCCTATGAGCATTTCAGTGCATGCTTTTCACCCTTCTCTTTTCATAACTAGGATTATACTGGGGGCAACCATTAGCAATTCCTCCATTGCCGTACACCACCTACTTCACCAGTTTGCCGGATTTTGTCCCGGCAATTTGAAAGGAAGGGAGGGGTTCCTCCAATAAATGTAAAATATTTTATATTTGTCATCATGTAGCTGAAAAAAGTCTGCTATTTATTATTATATTTTAGAAAATAGGTTTTATTTCTGAAATCTTGTATTTTTAATTTGGGTCCACTTTAAAGAAATAACTTATACATATGTATTATTTTCTACTTATAAAAATGTGTTATTGTCTAGCAATTTCCTTATTAAAAAATGCCACACATGCATTTTAAAACATTGATTTGTAAGAAAAATGGTTTAATTAGAGAAAGACATTTCCAAAAATATAATTTTGAAGACTAAGTACCGCTGTAAAAAAAAGTTTAGAGAAAGTGATACAAGATGTTTTAATCACTTTAAAACCACATAATTAAGTCCTTAACTATTTAGATTCTAATAGAAAACAATCAGACTCTACAGTGATGTTAAAAGAAAGACCTACGGTAATATGCATAACCGCATGGTTTGTATAAAAGCAGTATTGCCGGCTATTTGTTGATGTTTTGCAGTCATTGAGAGGATGATATCATAATCCTAACATTTGTATAGCGCTTTTCTCCTGTGGGATTCAAGAGCTTCAGCCACTAAGAACACACTCAAGGAGCCACTCTGCAGTGTTAGGAAGTCTTGCCCAAGTACTTCTTACTGAATAGGTACTGACCCTAGCCAGGATTCGAACCCTCGTCACCCACATCAAAAGCAGAGCCCTTAAAGGGAATGTCCAAGCAAAATAAAAAAATGAGTTTCACTTACCTGGGGCTTCTACCAGCCCCATGCAGCCATCCTGTGCCCTCGTAGTCACTAACTGCTGCTCCGGTCCCCTGCATTACTGGTTCAATGCGTAAAAATGTACGCATTGAACCAGTAGCGCGTAAAAATGTATGTGTTAATGTTCCTGCACTAGCGGGAATGCGTAAAAATGTACGCAATACGGCCCGCCGACCTCCGAGGTCGGCAAGCTGCCAGCGGGGGACTGGAGCAGCAGTGAGTGACTACGAGGGCACAGGATGGCTGCAGGGGGCTGGGAGAAGCCCCAGGTAAGTGAAACTCATTTTTTTTATTTTGCTTGAACCTTCCCTTTAACCACTTGAGGACCTAGGGCTTTACCCCCCTTAAGGACCGGCCACTTTTTTTCCATTCAGACCACTGCAGCTTTCACGGTTTATTGCTCACTCATACAACCTACCACCTAAATGAATTTTGGCTCCTTTTCTTGTCACTAATAAAGCTTTCTTTTGGTGCTATTTGATTGCTCCTGCGATTTTTACTTTTTATTATATTCATCAAAAAAGACATGAATTTTGGCAAAAAAATGATTTTTTTAACTTTCTGTGCTGACATTTTTCAAATAAAGTAAAATTTCTGTATACATGCAGCGCGAAAAATGTGGACAAACATGTTTTTGATAAAAAAGAACCATTCAGTGTTTATTTATTGGTTTGGGTAAAAGTTATAGCGTTTACAAACTATGGTGCAAAAAGTGAATTTTCCCATTTTCAAGCATCTATGACTTTTCTGACCACCTGACATGTTTCATGAAGGGCTAGAATTCCAGGATAGTATAAATACCCCCCAAATGACCCCATTTTGGAAAGAAGACATCCCAAAGTATTCACTGAGAGGCATAGTGAGTTCATAGAAGATATTAATTTTTGTCACAAGTAAGCGGAAAATGACACTTTGTGACAAAAAAGAAAAAAAGTTTCCATTTCTTCTAACTTGCGACAAAAAAAATGAAATCTGCCACGGACTCACGATGCCCCTCTCTGAATACCTTGAAGTGTCTACTTTCCAAAATGGGGTCATTTGTGGGGTGTGTTTACAGTCCTCGCATTTTGGGGGGTGCTAATTTGTAAGCACCCCTGTAAAGCCTAAAGGTGCTCATTGGACTTTGGGCCCCTTAGCGCAGTTAGGCTGTAAAAAAGTGCCACACATGTGGTATTGCCGTACTCAGGAGAAGTAGTATAATGTGTTTTGGGGTGTATTTTTACACATACCGATGCTGGGTGGGAGAAATATCTCTGTAAATGACAATTTTTTAATTTTTTTTACACACAATTGTCCATTTACAGAGATCTTTCTCCCACTCAGCATGGGTATGTGTACAAATACACCCCAAAACACATTATACTACTTCTCCTGAGTACGGCGATACCACATGTGTGGCACTTTTTTGCACCCTAACTGCGCTAAGGGGCCCAAAGTCCAATGAGTACCTTTAGGATTTCACAGGTCATTTTGAGAAATTTCGTTTCAAGACTACTCCTTACGGTTTAGGGCCCCTAAAATGCCAGGACAGTATAGGAACCCCACAAATGACCCTATTTTAGAAAGAAGACACCCCAAGGTATTCAGTTAGTAGTACGGTGAGTTCATAGAAGATTTTATTTTTTGTCACAAGCGGAAAATGACACTTTGTGAAAAAAACCAATAAAAATCAATTTCCGCTAACTTGTGACAAAAAATAAAATCTTCTATGAACTCACCGTACTACTAACAGAATACCTTGGGGTGTCTTCTTTCTAAAATGGAGTCATTTGTGGGGTTCCTATACTGTCCTGGCATTTTAGGGGCCCTAAACCGTGAGGAGTAGTCTTGAAACAAAATTTCTCAAAATGACCTGTGAAATCCTAAAGGTACTCATTGGACTTTGGGCCCCTTAGTGCAGTTAGGGTGCAAAAAAGTGCCACACATGTGGTATCGCCGTACTCGGGAGAAGTAGTACAATGTGTTTTGGGGTGTATTTTTACACATACCCATGCTGGGTGGGAGAAATAACTCTGTAAATGGACAATTGTGTGTAAAAAAATCAAAAGATTGTCATTTACAGAGGTATTTCTCCCACCCAGCATGGGTATGTGTAAAAATACACCTCAAAACACATTGTACTACTTCTCCCGAGTACGGCGATACCACATGTGTGGCACTTTTTTGCACCCTAACTGCACTAAGGGGCCCAAAGTCCAATGAGTACCTTTAGGATTTCACAGGTCATTTTTATTTCAAGACTACTCCTCACGGTTTAGGGCCCCTAAAATGCCAGGGCAGTATAGGAACCCCACTAATTACCCCATTTTAGAAAGAAGACACCCCAAGGTATTCCGTTAGGAGTATGGTGAGTTCATAGAAGTTTTTATTTTTTTGTCACAAGTTAGCGGAAATTGATTTTAATTGTTTTTTTTCACAAAGTGTCATTTTCCGCTAACTTGTGACAAAAAATAAAATCTTCTATGAACTCACCATACTCCGTACGGAATACCTTTGGGTGTCTTCTTTCTAGAATGGGGTCATTTGTGGGGTTCCTATACTGCCCTGGCATTTTAGGGGCCCTAAACCGTGAGGAGTAGTCTTGAAACCAAATGTCGCAAAATGACCTGTGAAATCCTAAAGGTACTCATTGGACTTTGGGCCCCTTAGCGTACTTGGGGTGTAAAAAAGTGCCACACATGTGGTACCGCCGTACTCAGGAGAAGTAGTATAATGTGTTTTGGGGTGTATTTTTACACATACCCATGCTAAGTGGGAGAAATATCTCTGTAAATGACAATTGTTTGATTTTTTTTACACACAATTGTCCATTTACATAGAAATTTCTCCCACCCAGCATCGGTATGTGTAAAAATACACCCCAAAACACATTATACTACTTTTCCTGAGTACGGCGGTACCACATGTGTGACACTTTTTTGCAGCCTAGGTGCGCTAAGGGGCCCAACGTCCTATTCACAGGTCATTTTGAGGCATTTGTTTTCTAGACTACTCCTCGCGGTTTTAGGGCCCCTAAAATGCCAGGGCAGTATAGGAACCCCACAAGTGACCCCATTTTAGAAAGAAGACACCCCAAGGTATTCCGTTAGGTGTATGGCGAGTTCATAGAAGGTTTTATTTTTTGTCACAAGTTAGTGAAAAATGACACTTTGTGAAAAAAAACCAATAAAAATCAATTTCCGCTAACTTTTGACAAAAAATAAAATCTTCTATGAACTCGTCATACACCTAACAGAATACCTTGGGGTGTCTTTTTCTAAAATGGGATCACTTGTGGGGTTCCTATACCGCCCTGGCATTTTACGGGCCCAAAACCGTGAGTAGTCTGGAAACCAAATGTCTCAAAATGACTGTTCAGGGGTATAAGCATCTGCAAATTTTGATGACAGGTGGTCTATGAGGGGGCGAATTTTGTGGAACCGGTCATAAGCAGGGTGGCCTTTTAGATGACAGGTTGTATTGGGCCTGATCTGATGGATAGGAGTGCTAGGGGGGTGACAGGAGGTGATTGATGGGTGTCTCAGGGGGTGGTTAGAGGGGAAAATAGATGCAATCAATGCACTGGGGAGGTGATCGGAAGGGGGTCTGAGGGGGATCTGAGGGTTTGGCCGAGTGATCAGGAGCCCACACGGGGCAAATTAGGGCCTGATCTGATGGGTAGGTGTGCTAGGGGGTGACAGGAGGTGATTGATGGGTGTCTCAAGGTGTGATTAGAGGGGGGAATAGATGCAAGCAATGCACTGGGGAGGTGATCAGGGCTGGGGCCTGAGGGCATTCTGAGGGTGTGGGTGGGTGATTGAGTGCCCTAGGGGCAGATAGGGGTCTAATCTGATAGGTAGCAGTGACAGGAGGTGATTGATGGGTAATTAGTGGGTGTTTAGGGTAGAGAACAGATATAAACACTGCACTTGGGAGGTGATCTGACGTCGGATCTGCGGGCGAACTATTGGTGTGGGTGGGTGATCAGATTGCCCGCAAGGGGCAGGTTAGGGGCTGATTGATGGGTGGCAGTGACAGCGGGTGATTGATGGGTGGCAGTGACAGGGGGTGATTGATAGGTGATTGACAGGTGATTGACAGGTAATCAGTGGGTTATTACAGGGGAGAACAGATGTAAATATTGCACTGGCGAATTGATAAGGGGGGGGGGGTCTGAGGGCAATCTGAGCGTGTAGGCGGGTGATTGGGTGCCCGCAAGGGGCAGATTAGGGTCTGATCTGATGGGTAACAGTGACAGGTGGTGATAGGGGGTGATTGATGGGTAATTAGTGGGTGTTTAGGGTAGAGAATAGATGTAAACACTGCGCTTGGGAGGTGATCTGATGTCGGATCTGCGGGCGATCTATTGGTGTGGGTGGGTGATCAGTTTGCCCGCAAGGGGCAGGTTAGGGGCTGATTGATAAGTGGCAGTGACAGGGGGTGATTGATGGGTGGCAGTGACAGGGGGTGATTGATGGGTGATTGACAGGTGATTGACAGGTGATCAGTGGGTTATTACAGGGAAGGACAGATGTAAATAATGCCCTGGCGAATTGATAAGGGGGAGTCTGAGGGCAATCTGAGTGTGTAGGCGGGTGATTGGGTGCCCGCAAGGGGCAGATTAGGGTCTGATCTGATGGGTAACAGTGACAGGTGGTGATAGGGGGTGATTGATGGGTGATTGATGGGTAATTAGTGGGTGTTTAGAGGAGAGAATAGATGTAAACACTGCGCTTGGGTGGTGATCTGATGTCGGATCTGCGGGCGATCTATTGGTGTGGGTAGGTGATCAGTTTGCCCGCAAGGGGCAGGTTAGGGGCTGATTGATGGGTGGCAGTGACAGGGGGTGATTGATGGGTGGCAGTGACAGGGGGTGATTGATGGGTGATTGACAGGTGATTGACAGGTGATCAGTGGGTTATTACAGGGAAGGACAGATGTAAATAATGCCCTGGCGAATTGATAAGGGGGGGTCTGAGGGCAATCTGAGCGTGTAGGCGGGTGATTGGGTGCCCGCAAGGGGCAGATTAGGGTCTGATCTGATGGGTAACAGTGACAGGTGGTGATAGGGGGTGATTGATGGGTGATTGATGGGTAATTAGTGGGTGTTTAGAGGAGAGAATAGATGTAAACAATGGATGATCTGATGTCGGATCTGCGGGCGATCTATTGGTGTAAGTGGGTGATCAGATTGCACGCAAGGGGCAAGTTAGGGGCTGATTGATGGGTGGCAGTGACAGGGGGTGTTTGATGGGTGATTGACGGGTGATTGACAGGTGATTGACAGGTGATCAGGGGGGATAGATGCATACAGTACATGGCGGGGGGGGGGCGGGGGAGAATCTGAGGGGTGGCGGGTGATCAGGAGGGAGCAGGGGGCAGGGGGGGGGAATAAAAAAAAATAGCGTTGACAGATAGGGACAGGGAGTGATTGATGGGTGATTAGGGGGGTGATTGGGTGCAAACAGGGGTCTGGGGGGTGGGCAGGGGGGGGTCTGATGGGTGCTGTGGGCGATCTGGGGCAGGGGGGCGGTGAAATCAGTGTGCTTGGTGCAGACTAGGGTGGCTGCAGCCTGCCCTGGTGGTCCCTCGGACACTGGGACCACCAGGGCAGGAGGCAGCCTGTATAATACACTTTGTAAACATTACAAAGTGTATTATACACTTTGTATGCGGCGATCGTCGGGTTAACATCCCGCCGGCGCTTCCGTATGGCCGGCGGGATGTTGCGGCGGGTGAACGGTGCCAGGCGGAGGCGGAGGATCGCGTCACTGATGACGCGATCGCTCCGCTCATGCCCCTACAAGGACCGCCGCCATTTGTCAATACGGCGGTCCTTGCGGGGTCCACTTCCCGGCCGCCAATTGTATATACGGCGGTCGGGAAGTGGTTAATCATGGCTTCCATGATTTAGTAGAGCTGGTTCAGAAGGGCGTCTGAACCAGCCGCTTCGTGTCTTGCTAGCGAGCAGAAAAGCATTTGGCAAGTTCCAGGGGTGCTTCCCATTGTTTGATTTTTGTGTTGATTTTGACCCCCAAAGGGAGACACAGAAGTGCCGCTGTTAGCCAATCCTAGACACTACATGTAGCATCCAGGAAAAAATGAGAAAAATGTGCAAATAACGGTAAATTATGGTACCAAGCATTGTTCATTCACTTGAATAGACAGCGGTACGAGTGCAGCGGTAGTTATTTAGTAATTTTAAACGTCCGTGTGAACTGGTCCTCAGACACACAATGTTCACAGTTCAACATAATTGCCCGCCAAGTAGAATTTTTGAAAAGAATGTGGCAGCATTCATAACATTCTCTCTACAGATATATTTTATATATTTATATTTTATATATTTTAAATTGCACTATTTTAACTCAAAAGTCAAATATTATACACATTATTAGTTTTTAAACTTATGTTCGTTTTCTGTGGTTATATCATCCTTAAAGCAGAACTATAGTCACATTTCCAGTTTGCTCTAATCATATACCCACACTATTATCAGTTCTAAGAAAAAAAAAAATTTTTTTTACAAAATGTGCCTACAGGAATTAAACACTACTTTTTCATTTTCGCCTACAGTGTTACCAGTAAGTGATTTGAACAGCACTCAGCCTAGCATGAAGCTCTCCAGAATGCCTGTTCTTTTATCTCTGAATAAAGTTTGAGATAAAGGCTCTCAGCATAGACTTGGACGCTTTAGCTGTATACTTATGTGCCACTGGCTGATGAAGCGGGCCGGGATCACGCCCGTGAAACGCGTTGCAAAATTTGTGGAGTGTATAAATAAATGTTGTGTTATACTTTAACATGTTCCTATTGTAGTGTCCTTTGGAGCGGATAAGGGTCCACTCTGCCACTTTCATGTTTTAAAAATGTTATATGATTTTTATCCTCTTGGCACCTCTGTTTACTCTGATAAAGTTTGAGATAAGTTCTGTGTAAGCTACAAATATATAGTTTGAAAAATAGCAAACAGTTAGTTTGTACTTTTCACATGTGATGTTAACCTGGGCCAAAAGCATGTTGGATAACCAACAATTCAGTAAGATGTTTTTAATAGCATGTTATACCAGACTGTAGTTTCAATTTTACCCTAACTTACAGTACATGGATATTTTTGGGGCACAACTGCCCTGGTATGAAATCCATTGCATTCAACATTATAGTTACTATTTTCTTACTTGCTGGTGGTTTAAGGGGCATTTTATTAAGAAATTGTGAGACTATCGCCTAGAAGAAAACTAAAGAGAAAAAAATGTATTGCATATTGTACCTAGTGTTCAAATGTCAAGTACCAGCAGATAACTAATTAAAAGCATAAAAAAAATATCATAATGAAAGGGTAGAAGTCTTAAAGAACAAAAAAGCCAGTAGGTATTGCAAAGTGTTCAAATCCAAAGAACAATGAGCATGTGCTGAGCAAACTGCAAGCAACTTTAGCATTAACAAGATTGATTTGTGGTATTTCAAGGGAATTATGCTTGGTTACATTGGAATGCTGAACTATGTAAGTTACTGTTTGGGTAAGTGAAGAAGCATGCGTGTATGTATGTTATAACGTGTTACTTCTAAACAGAGTTTAGCATTCTTTAAGCACTTCGGTACCAGCAGCCTCTGCCCCCTTAAAGAGAACCAGAGATGAAGCACCCTCTTGTATTTTACCTTATAAATCAGTGGTAACATGACAGTAAACACCTAATCTGCCCTTTGTTTCATTGTTCTCTGTGTAATCTGACTGTTATCACCTCTGATAAGAATCCCCGACTGAGCAGTCAGGCTGCTCTGTCTAGCTTTGCAACAGAAAGATTATAGCGAAGTCTGTCTTCTGTGGTGTTATTTCAAGCCCAAGCCTGCCCCCTTGTGGCTCTGCTATAATGACTCAGCAATAATCATTCCCAGCAAAGCCAGATTTAATTGCTCAGTCTGGGATTCTTGTGACTGCTGCTGATAACAGACACTTTTAGCAGTGAGGATGAAACAGAGAGCATGGTAAGTGTTTTCTCTAATGTTCTTACTGATATACATGGTAAAATACACAAGGGTGCTTCGTCTCTGGTTCCCTTTAAGGACCAGAGGCTTCTGGTACGCTAAAATGCGCATACCGACGAATCGCCGCAATAATCCGTCGCTCCCACCGGTCACGCCGCTCTGTCCCCGCCGCAGGCTGCTCTCTCTGCCGTCTCTATGACGGCAGAGCGCTCTGCGCCGGTCAGAAGCCGCTTTCATTGGCTCCTGACCCTGTCACTCAATGTAAGCCAAAGGGATTGACTTACAGTAATGACAGGGCCAGGAGCCAATGAAAACGGCTCCTGCCCGGCTCACAGTGCTCTGCTGTCATAGAGGCGGCAGGGCAGCACATTGCGGCGGGTAGAAAGCGGCGAGAGCGGCTGGAATGGGCAGGGACGTGCGGTGAATGGGACGTAGAGTTTACATCTGGTCAGAACCGCAGCGCCACCTGCGTAGATTTGTACTGCGTCGATCCGAAACTGGCTAAGGACTCTGACCATTTCATGAGCAACTTCAGAACTTTTAAAGACTAAAATGTATGCAGCTTTCTTCCTTCATGGAGCTTGTCTAATTCACTGCCTGTTATATTCAAACAAAAAATTAACACATTCATTCTTGTAGCAGATTATTATTAAACGTTGTTTATAAAGCGCTAACATATTACACAGTGCTGTACAATAGATGGGGAGACATTAAAGCAAAACACAATGTTTCACACTGGCAGAAAAATTGTTTCGCTCAGCAGGGCACAATGGAAGAGATCGAAAGAGATGCAAACGGATCCTTTGTTAAAGAGGACCTCCATAGTAAAAATCAAAATCCTGCAGAGTCCCTGTAAAAAAAGTTATAGTTACCTGAGAAGCCTTGTCCTGCAAAGCTGTCCTGTAGACCCCACATCTCTTGACTTCCAGTGCCTGGCCCCCCTTCTCTCTTCAGGGATGCTGCAGTATTCTGATTTTTAATACGGAGGTCCGTTTTAAGGAATAGGAACCGTTCTCATCAGCTCGCTTATAACTGAACTGTTCAGCGCATCCCAACATGCGGGATACAAGAATGGGTCCCGCACAGTATTTCTGAATGGACCGGACGGGATAGATAGTGATGGAGGCTGACAGAAGCCATGCTAGTCTATGAGAATGGACGGTGTCCATTCTCACTAGGCTGCTTGTCGCTTGTGTTTTGCAGGATACTCACCAGCTGCAATTGGGTCTCTGCACTAAACAAATGCTGATATACCAATCCCAGAGCCACAGCAGAAGAATCTCAGGCCCCCACTGGTTGTAATAGACCAATGGGAATCATCTCACCCCAGAGTGGATTCTCACTGGTTCACTGAGTTTTGGACCAATGAAAATTCTCCCTGAGAAAGGAACAATTAATTCTTATTGGTCTATTGCAACCTCAGAAAATATTACGAGTTACATCTTTCAAATACTGGCCTATGTGTCATCTTTGGGTGAAAAGATTGGAGTGGGACTTTAAAATCCTGCGGTAACAAGGTGGGTATAGTGGACCTGTCAGTGCCCACATGTTTCACTAAATGTCACAGTCTAACTATTCTGTGGCCCAAATAATTGTGAACTCTTTGAAATTTTCTGTATTTTATTTGGATGTGACCTAAAACATTTTTAAGGCTTCATGAATGATGAAGCTTCCCTGTACATGGCAGATAAATTATAATACAGATGGCACTTGTATCTTCTCAGCAGATAAAACCCTTATTCATTTACTCATCCGAATGTGAAGACAGCATCACCACCATAAAACAACGCTCTGTAATATTTGCAAGGTTATGCTGTGTATCAATATATCAAAACACAAGAAATGTCAGCTGATAACAATGCAAAATGTAATGATCCACAGATGTTCTGTTCAACATGACACATTTGTGTAAATACTGTCCAAGAACTGGCAGAAAACATGACAAAGATCTTAAGTGAATCCACTGCAAATATATGGCAAATCTGCCGGACCTAATTACAAAAAATGACTGGTGAAAATGGAGAGACAACACTTCTGGAAGGAAGAATTGTCTGGAGCAGAATTGTCAGAAATTTGATTTGCAGGAAACCTGATTGTTCTCAGTTTTTGTTATTTTGAAGGCCGTTTAAGAGACATCACATTTTGCACCACTCGGATATATTATTGGACATTTCCCACATTTTGATATTTTCCTGTGATGATGTCTGCAATACTTTTGGATTACTGGATAAATAAAGATATTTTCTGTGAAGTGCCAAGTGCAGCCTGCATTATATGTTATTGCGGATGTCCCATGGATTCTTAAGGCTGGTATCAGCAGTGGGCAGACCAGCTGTGGTGTAGTCCTACCTGCAGTATTGTAGCTTCACCATGTAAAGATGGCACTCATATTACAGTTATTGCCAGTCTGTTTAGACAGGATGCTCTTACTGTAGGTATATTGCTCCACCGTGAACAATCATGTAAAGTACTGTAGGTAACAGTGGACATTCCAAAATAATCTTCAAAGCTTTGTTTTACATGTCAAAATTCATTAAATTTCAAAGTTTCGGGGCCACTATGGACCCCTTTATCAAGGTTTACAACTGACAGCTCTGCGGGACAGATACAAAGAGATCATTGTTAGAAGACCTATTGCTGTTGAAAAGTCAAGAGCCCAAGCATCAAAGTGTGCAACAAGAAAGAGGAATCATAAACTTTCTATATAAAACCATACACCAAGAATAATAGTATTTATGCATATGCTATATTTTGCCTTCTTTCTTGATATGGGTGTACACTTCACATATTGGAGAGCAAGACAGGAGTAAAAGAGAACCTGAAATGAAAATAAACTTATGCAATGATGAATTGTATGTGTGGTATGGATGATATGATAAATAGAACAGTATAGAAAATAGTCTCATATTTTTATCTTTAGCTTTATAACTTTATTTTTAAGATTGCACCAAAATTTCACTGCTGCTTTTTAGAATCCACACACTCCTTCTTTAGCTGAAAAGGATAAGAACTAATGACACTTTGAACTTCCCTTCAGTAAAACTCATAAGAATCCTTATCTTACTGTTTCTCAGCTTTTTTGGCTTCTATTCACTGTTCAGGAAACCATGCTGAATTTGACAACCTGTTGACAATCTCTTTTGCATAGATAACAATTCAGGTTTATTTTCTATCTCTTGCTCTACTGGAAAACAGAAAGGGACTTTTGATAATGTCTTAGTAGGGATAGCACTATATGTGTATGTTTACTCATCATGTCACGTGTCACTTGAGGCATGCTTTAACATATACAGGTTGCTATATAGGGATATTCCCCTTGTTTTTTGTCACTTGTATTACCCTTGGTGTGCAGTTATAGATAAAAAGCTTACAATTCCTTTTTTGTTGCACTTTTTGGGGCTTGGGCTCTTGACTTTGCAATAACAATAAATATTCTAACAATATTTTTCTTCTACCTGAAATATGAACTCTGACTGAAAAGCATGGCAGCAATGATAAGCACTAAGGAGTCCTGGGTAGTGGCTTAGCTTCCGATTGGAAAAAGCTAGCGGCATGTAATGGAGGAGGCGGGGACGCAATGTGGGGAAACTGATTGACACAAGCCAGGTAAACAGACAGCTGACAACAAGCAGATTGTCTATAGCCTGATGCCATTTATTAGGGGGGACAGCAGATCCCCGGAGGGGACTGGCGGTGGCAGCAGAAGGACACAGAGGCATGTCATTGTGCACAGAACATTTCTCTTGGTCCTATTAAGATTTTAAATTATCTTTAAATAAAAAACGTTTCCATCTGCTTATTGACATCTATCCAATCTGCCTTTGGTCCATAAGAAATGTCACTTAGTCTCTGTAAGCTTTTATCTCCTGAATTCAGAGATAACATAACAATCTTGACACCATGGAGAGCTCTGTGCTGCAGCTCATCCCAGCAGGGCATAGTGACTTATAAGGCTACAGGAACAAATGAAACTAAATCTATCAACCCTTTCAGACACTTTAAATAAAAGAAAGAGTTTATGTTTAGCACTAGGAATAGTGGGGTATTCTATTGGAACAAAGGAGAGATTTTGACTATAGTTTGTACTTTAACAACAGCTACACTAAGTAATAATGTGATGATAGCAACTGAAAAACTCAAGAGAGAACAGTTGCTGGCTATGGAAACTTTGCTTCTATAACCATAAGCTTATTAAATTAGCTTGACAACAGTTTCACAAAGTGGTGGTGTGATACTGACAGTGGTTTATGGACAAACTGTGCTTTGTGTAATATCCTGCACTTGAACTTAATCTAGTACTTATATAACCCCATTCACAGCAGAAAGCAGTGACTCTGGATGAAGACTGCTTTGCTTTGCAGTACTGCTATAAATGTGTCCCTATTTGGCACAGGCATAGATCCTGGCTGCCTAAACTAAGCAGTCAGATCCTGCTAATCCTTGCTAAGTCTGTCGCAGCATTACAAATCAGTCTATAAAAGGCCACTTATTCAGATTATTTTGTCTGGACTTTAGCACTGACTGACTAGATAGCTCAAATTCCACTATTAAGTGGATGCTCAGGGGTCACGTCTTTTATACACTGCTTGGAACCAAATACCAGGTGATCAAGGCATCCAGTGAAATTCCTGCCAACCTCCAAGAAAGTTGACACAGTACCTGAACTCTGGAAACAATGACTGCTAGGCCATTGTACTAATGCAGGGTGATGTGAGGTATAGATAAGCTTTATAAACACACTAGAGGAGGGGGCATGTTGGAAGGGTTAAATGTTTTAGTACACAGTGAACAGGTAGGAATTGCCATAACTGTACCCCCAATGCTGACCACAACGTTTATTTTAGTGGTATGAGGAGGTGGACTAAGCCATATGAGGCAAAACAGTAAGAAATGGTGCATGCGGCAAGTGGACTATTTGGGCTCCGCAATAGCGCCAATGTAAAATATCGGTAACTGGGCACCAGAGTGGAAATGTGGGCACTCAGTAAATAGCGGGCTCTGGTACAGTGTCCTATATATATCGGGCACCATGGGCACCCAAATGCTGATATTTTAGGCGCCTATAGGGGCGCCCGAGAATTTGCAGGTTTTTTTTTTCTTCATGGATGCTATGTGATGATCGCATCACACTGTACCGGCGTGCCGCTTGTGGAGATGGGCCCTTAGGTAGATAGTGTGTGAGGGATTTAGGCAGGTAGTTTATGTGTGCGTTTGTGTGTGTGTGTGTGGGGTGTTAAAGGGTAGGCATTAGTTAAGTAGTGTGCACGGAGGGGGGTTTAGGTATTAGGTAGGTAGCGTATGTGTGTGTGTGCGTAGGGGAGGGGGTTAAAGGCTAGGCATCAGGTACTGTAGGTAGTTTGTGCAGTAGGGGTGAGGGGGGGGTTAAGAGTTAGGCTTAAAGAGACTCTGTAACAACAAAAACCTCCCCTGGGGGGTACTCACCTCGGGTGGGGGAAGCCTCCGGATCCTAATGAGGCTTCCCACGCCGTCCTCTGTCCCACGGGGGTCTCGCCGCAGCCCTCCGAACAGCCGGCGACTGTGCCGACTGTCAGTTCAATATTTACCTTTGCTGGCTCCAGCGGGGGCGCTGTGGCGACTTTCGGCACGGAAATAGACGGAAATACCCGATCTCCGTCGGGTCCGCTCTACTGCGCAGGCGCCGGAAACTTGCGCCTGCGCAGTAGAGCAGACCCGACGGCGATCGGGTATTTCCGCCTACTTCGGCGCCGAGAGGCATCAGAGCGCCTGCGCAGGAGCCAGGAAGGTAAATAATGACGTCACCGCTGCCCGGACTGCACGGAGGGCTACAGCGAGACCCCCGAGGGACGCAGGACGGTGTGGGAAGCCTCATTAGGATCCTGAGGCTTCCCCCACCCGAGGTGAGTACCCCCCAGGGGCCGTTTTGGCGTTACAGTTCCTCTTTAAGGAAGGGAGGGTTCTGAGTGAGAGTGGGGTTAGTCTTGGCTATAATAAAATATTGGTATTTAATACTGATGTTTTACACTTTTATAGTAAAAATCCGCCTTTAGTGGGTGCCCAAATTTCCAGGCATCTTTAAGTGACGGACACCATTTGAGGAACTCCCACTCAACTTGGCACTAAGGAGTAGAGATGGCCCGAACGGTTCGCTGGCGAACGGGAACCGGCGAACTTCCATGGCTCGCGATCGTGGAGAACCATGAACTTTTTCGGAAGTTCGATTCACCCCTATACTACATCATTAGGGTCAACTTTGACCCTCTACATCACAGTCAGCAAAGTTATGAAAAGAGTCAGTATTTGCAGTGTTGGCCCTTCTTTTTCAGGACCTTTGCAATTCAACTGGGCATGCTCTCAATCAACTTCTTGGCCATCAATATATTAGGTCTCATCAATTTAGTAATTATAGTAGTAGAGGAACCCTGCGAATGGGCAGTATCTATTTCAGGACTAGTCACCGGTATTAGTTGTTAAAAATAGTAAAAGATGTCATATTGCATTATTTGTGAAACTCCTAGCAAACCAATAGATCAGAAGATTATATACATTGTAAACACCATTTTTTTGTGGTGATCAGGTAACAGTGTCACCATCTAGTGGTGAAAGTATATATGATAGCCCAGGTTATGTCATGTAATTGTCAATAAAAGCCTTTGAAATGTATGAAGTGCTTATAATTATATTTCAGTACATCACAAACAACTGAAACAAAGATCTAAAAGCAGTTTAGCAGCACACTTTGTGAAAACTCATATTTTTGACAGTCTCAAAACTTTTGGCCAGGACTGTACACATGTTTATCTCATCATGTTGTCTCGGGTACACTTAAAGCGGATCCGAGATGAAAAACTAACTATAACAAGTAACTTGTCTATATATCTTATCTAAAGTTTAGATGGTTTACACAGCAAATATAGCTGCAAACAGTTTTAATAGAATATGATTATTTATTCCTGTGAAACAATGACAGCAGCCTCCTCCTGCCCAGACTGAGCTCCCATGAGCCCTTGCTACTGCCAAGGCTCTCTGGAAATCTGTGGGTGTGGCTTTTTTATTTTATAGGGAATTAGAGTATTAAAACAAAAACAAAAAAGTATTTGGCTTGAGGAATGCCCTATAAACAATAGGAAAGGAACACAATTATGCAATGTGTAAAAGTTCACCTCGGATCCACGTTAAAGCTATGGAGTCAGCTTTATGGCACCAATTTTAAAATACAGTAATTAACTTGAACTCATTAACTGCACTTTGTTGGATTCCTATCCTGCATTTTTACTGCTAGTAGCCAATACATTTGTCATATATGTTTTCTAGTTGATCTGTATACAGTGTCTTTGATCAGACAGCATATATAGACATAGCCTGCACTAAAAGACCTCATCTTGTGTCTGAAAATATACCTGGAGAATAGATCTAGTTCTGTGAAAGCTTGCATTATGAATCTTTTTACTTGGGCTTTCAAAGAGGTCATTTCTACTATATCAAGTTTTTTTCTACCTACATAGTGACAGATTCCAAGAATAAACTTGTAGTTTAACCAGAAGTAAGTGAATGAGGTAGGGAGTTTATATTGTGAATTGAATGAGAGATTGGAGAAGATGTAAACCGTTGTATGCACTGTGTATAACACTGAATAATATATCAGTGCTTTATAAATACACAAAGTAAGTAAATAGCAATGTGTGGTAAAACTCTAAATGATGACATCCAGAACCAGCAGAGAGCCAGAGATAAAATATTTAAAGAGGAACGAAAAGGAGAAAAAGATAAATCAATATGTTGCAAAGGGAGATGGTAAAAAATAGAAGAGAGATCAAGAAATGATTGATATTCGCCATGTAACTTGTTCATATTGTTTGATCCACAATTAGTCTGTACATAAACATCTTTACTACTGGCAGACATGAAAAACCAGACAGTATCAACTGGCATCTGTTATCACACTCTCAACAATGTAAAAATCTAAAATGTTGTTTTTTATAGCTATAAATATGCACAGAGGGAGATAGTGGTTGCTTGGCAGTTGAGAATAGCTGTTAATTCCCAAAACCGCTACAAGGCTCACAGACAGGAAACTGTCAGGACCATGGTCCTTAGCCGACATCACACTGTGGGAGGAGTTTCATCACAATATCAGCCATACAGACCCCCCCTTCCCCCAATTGAGCAATTCGAGAAGAGATAAATATGTTTCATGGAAAAAGGGTTATCGGCTACTGATTAAGATGAAGTTCAATCCTTGGCTACAGTTCCTCTTTAACTATAGTAGGTGATTTACTACATTTATAGTGATAGTGCCTCATATAGTATTGAAGAAAGTTGGGCCAACTTTAAACACTCAGACAGGGAAAGTAAAAATAAAAACCAGTAATGACAATTCACTTTCAAGACAATAATTAATATTTAAGAGCATGTGACGAGGCCAAGAAGATGCAGGCAAAATAAAAAACGTACAATTGTGTCTTGGTGCACACTTTAGTGTGCAAAAGTGCTGCCATTTTTCTTTTTTGTGTTGCACTGCGATTGCCTTTTTTGTTCATGGTTTCTGTCTATAAATTTTCATTTTTGAGATTTTTTTTCGTGCGATTTTAAGAAGTGCGGCAAAAGACTGTATATTAGACACGCACACGAAATGCAGAAACTAGAAGCTTGCAGGCAACTTTTTTTTAACGTGAAGCAGACACAAAAACATGAACAAACTGAGAATGGTTGGGGAGTCTTTGGGGACCTATAGAAAGTGATTGCCAGAGCATGCGTATATATAATTACGATGTCGGTGAGCTGGGCGCAGGGTGAGCCGAATGCCGATCAAATTCCCGGCAGTGTTAAATACTATTCCAGGTCCCGCGTCCGGAACTATGAATTACCCTTATGTGCCCTGCGCTCCATAGCATTACTGCTATAGCGGTGCCTAGTTTAGGCACTGAGTGCTGAGCGCCGAAAACCCCCTGCTTTGCCAGTGCATTACCTTTGACACTAACAGCAAAATCCTGCTTCTAGCCCTAGTGTGCGCCTGCCCTTCAAGTTCAAGGAACCTTTCAGCTTTGACATATGCAGAAAAGTACTTTTCTTTTAAATTTCCCTGCAGACAACTGGATGAGCACAGCTTCATGTAAGTACACTGACTGCACCACACATGTAACTTAGACCACCCTAGTAATCTGTGAGCTGCTTTCTGCTTTGTTGCATTAAGTAGGCAGTGTAGTATAGCGGGAGTTATCCATAGAGGCTGGGCTCCTGGGATCACCCTATTGCTCCGCTTGTCAGAAGCTGTATTTAAGGATTGCCTGGAGTGGAACAATGGAGCGCAACACTCCCCAGCATAGTCTAATTTGATCTGGGGTAATCCCTTAATTCTTGCCAAGTTTGCCTCTGCTGTGTAGTCGGCCTGTTTTGATATCTGAACATGCTGTTCATACATAAATTATGTAAAGTTTTTTTTTTTTTTTTCCACTGGGGAAGGTGTATTAAAAAGTAATCATAAAATATATTATGAGAGCGTTTTCTCTTCTATATTCAGAGTATTTATAATTCATAGAACATTAGAAGGTGGGCAGATGAGTACATTTCTATCATTATATCTTTCTCTAGCATGTCGGTACTGTTGTAGGTCAGTATGTATTAACAATTTATCAAATCAAAAGACATAAATGGATGTGTCTGCTGTAGAATTTTAATCTGTTTTTTTTTTCTTGTGTGTCTTAGATCATTGCATAAGAATAATAGCTAAACCATTGCACTCTATGAGTCTGGTGCTTTTTGCCATGTTTACTGATTTGCAAGGCAAAGCTTTCTAGTACAGCTATGAAAGAAGGTCCCGAATGATAAAAATGAACAGCTTCTTTAGAAAGGGCATTTTAATGCCAAAATCAATAAATTTGCTACTTTTACCTTAAAGCAGAAGATCTGAACTTTGCTAAAAATCCCCAAATTATAGTAAGATTTGTGGCACATGGATGGCTTTGTTGCAGGGACTAGTCTCTAGCAATAGACTTGTGTTAGGAATCACTGTTGTTAAACTTTATTTGCTACCTTTAATTATTGTATTTTTCAGCATATAAAATGCTCCAGAATATAAGACGCACCTAGGTTTATAGGGCAAAAAACAGAAGGGGGGGGGGGGGGCTCATGGCCGTTTTTTGGGGGGGCAGAAGGGGTTGCAGCATGAGGGGAGTGCTTCGCAAATCAGCGGGGAGGGGGGACATCCCCCCCCTCTCTCACCTCGGCAGCGGCAGCCTGGACAGCAGCAGCTATAATTACCTCCATTCACCACGGAGGTTGCCGATCTGCAACGGCTTCACATTACTTCCTGTTAAAACAGGAAGTAATGTGAAGCCCTTGCAGATCGGAGACCTCCGGTGGTGAATGGAGGTAATTATAGCTGCTGCTGTCGTCGCCGCCGCTGCTGTCACTTAGATATATGCAGGCTCCCCGAGGGGAGAGGGGAGAGCCCGAGGTGAGGGAGGGGGGGACTGTCCCCCCTCCCCTCTGATATGCAAAGCTCTACCCTCATGCTGCAACCCCTCCTGCCCCCTACAAAGCGGGCCCCAGGGTGGAGGTGGGGGGCCCCGCTCAAATTCTTGCAGGGGGGCCTGGGGACTTCTAGTTACGCCCCTGCCCCTTCTGTCCTCCTGTGTCTGCCTTTGTTCCTCCTTTGTGTCCTACTGTGTCCTCCTTTGCCCCTGTGTATCCCCTCCTACTGTCTGTGTTCTATTTTGTCCCCTCCTGTCCCCCTGCGTCCTCCTCTGGTCTCCCTGTGTGTCCCACTGTGTTCTCCTTTGCCCCTTGTGTTCCCTTCTGTTCACCGTGTCATCCTCTGGCCCCCCTGTGTCCCCTCCTGTTCCCCTCTGTCGGCCTCCAGTCCATCGTTTAAAATGTAATAAAATGTAATAAATATGTCAGCCCCCATATTCTTCTCTCTTCAGGTTCCCTATAAACAGGCACAAAACATTTTGTGGAGACAAAAACTCTGCTCAAGAGAGATATTTGGCTTGGATTGAGGACAAATGTTCTTTTGTAAAATTAAGTTTTGTTTTTGTAGCCTGGTGAATGGAAATCTATAAGAGCTCTATAAATCCAAAATGCTCTATAAAGATACATATTTTTGAACTTCACTGTATAGCAGACAGATTCCATGCATTATGTAGTCTTGTATGCCTGTGATGAGGTGTACTGAGTACCAGGAGGCTGCATGAAAGGGGAATGGGGGAACTTTTATCATCTGTCCTTTCATGATGTGTCGCTACTTCTACTCTGCAGTCAGACCTGCACTGCACTACTTCTGAGAAAAACACTGCTATGATTCTCATGCTGCACTAAATACAGATCAACTACTGTCTGAAGTAAAATTCTAATTGTATTCAAATTAAAATATGACCCTACAAATTGTTTGAATCTCTTGTAAATTGACAAATCTATGCTGTGGAAAGACTACAGTAATAAGAGGGGGCGTAAATTTTGCCATAACACTTAAAGTAAAATTGAAAGCATTCGGCCAAGCAAAGTGTGGAGCTATAAAATTCATTTAAGAGCTGCTTTATTGTGGCCATATGAGCCTTGCCATAGTAGCAATATGGAAGGAAAGATTCAGGATGCTTTCACACATCTTTATGGCAAAACAAACTTTTGGGCTTTTTTGTAAAGGTTCATGTAAAGGGAAATGGCAAACCTTAAAAAATATTCTCAATTAATATTGTTCTAAATATATCCCATATGGAAAAAAAAGCTCTAGGAATAAAAAAGGCCTCCATGGATGAACAGAGTAGAGATACAATTTAAATGTTTATAAGGCCTTAAAATGGGAGGAGACTAGGGTAGCATTAATACTGATGTTAAGCCGAACCCCCCCTCCCCCGCACACACACGGTCCTGAGATTTCACCCTGGTTTTAATCCCCCATTGCAGGAGGCCTTGGAAGTCTTCTGGAGCCCAAGTGCTCACAAAGATGGGCCGCTCTATACTGCACATGCATGAGCGCGAGAGAGCGTGTGCTCGTCCATGTGCAGTAAGGAGCCATCCATCTTCGGGAGTACTCGGGCTCCTGAAGACTTTGGATGTGGGACCAGGAGAGGAGCGAGAAGGCTCTATAGGACCCAGAGCCTTCCCTCTCCACAGGTGAGTGGGGTGTGCGTAATTATTCAGCCCCCTGAGTCAATACTTTGTAGAACCACCTTTTGCTGCAATTACAGCTGCCAGTCTTTTTTTAGGGTATGTCTCTACCAGCTTTGCACATCTAGAGACTGAAATCCTTGCCCATTCTTCTTTACAAAACAGCTCCAGCTCAGTCAGATTAGATGGACAGCGTTTGTGAACAGCAGTTTTCAGATCTTGCCACAGATTCTCGATTGGATTTAGATCTGGCCTTTGACTGAACCATTATTACACATAGATATGTTTTGTTTTAAACCATTCCATTGTTGCTTTGACTTTATGTTTAGGGTCATTGTCCTGCTGGAAGGTGAACCTCCACCCCAGTCTCAAGTCTTTTGAAGTCTCCAAGAGGTTTTCTTCCAAGTTTGCCCTGTATTTGGCTCAATCCATCTTCCCATCAACTCTGATCAGCTTCCCTGTCCCTGCTGAAGAGATGCACCCCCCGAGCATGATGCTGCCACCACCATATTTGACAGTGGGGATGGTGTGTTTAGAGCGATGTGCAGTGTTAGTTTTCCGCCACACATAGCGTTTTGTATTTTGGCCAAAAAGTTCCATTTTGGTCTCATCCGACCAGAGCACCTTCTTCCACATGGTTGCTGTGTCCCCCACATGGCTTGTGGCAAACTGCAAACAGGACTTCTTATGCTTTCTTTTAACAATGCCTATCTTCTTGCCACTCTTCCATAAAGGCCAACTTTGTACAGTGCATGACTAATAGTTGTCCTTTGGACAGAGTCTCCCACCTGAGCTGTAGATCTCTCCAGCTCGTACAGACCAGAGTCACCATGGGCCTTTTGACTGCATTTCTGATCAGCACTCTCCTTGTTCGGCCTGTGAGTTTAGGTGGATGGCCTTGTCTTGGTAGGTTTACAGTTGTGCCATACTCCTTCCATTTCTGAATGATCGCTTGAACAGTACTCCGTGGGATGTTCAAGGCTTTGGAAATCTTTTTGTAGCCTAAGCCTGCTTTAAATTTCTCAATAACTTGATCCCTGACCTGTCTTGTGTGTTCTTTGGACTTCACGGTGTTGTTGCTCCCAATATTCTCTTAGACAACCTCTGAGGCCCTCACAGAGCAGCTGTATTTATACTGACATTAGATTACACATAGGTGCACTCTATTTAGTCATTAGCACTCATGAGGCAATGTCTATAGGCAACTGACTGCACTCAGATCAAAGGGGGCCCGAATAATTATGCACACACCACTTTGCAGTTATTTATTTGTAAAAATGTTTGGAATCATGTATGATTTTCGTTCCACTTCTCATGTGTACACCACCTTGTATTGGTCTTTCATGTGGAATTCCAATAAAATTGATTCATGTTTGTGGCAGTAATATGACAAAATGTGGAAAACTTCAAGGGGGCCGAATACTTTTGCAACCCACTGTATTTTACATTCAAAGTACTTTTATTAGCCTGTTTCAGCAGGCCTGCCCGCCCGTCCCCATCCGCAGAGCTTTCAGGAACCTAATTGTTTTATTGAGCTAATTACCAATAGGTAAACAATGCCTTTTCATCAACAAAGGGGGTGAGTAATTAGGACGGTTTCTTCAAAGACATTGTGTGTGTCAATGTGTCAAGATAGCATCTCTGACTTCTGTAAATAAGGAATGTGAGAAGGGGAGGGGGGAACATGGCAGCTTCTATGCCAGGAGAGATTCCAGTGAAATAAAATGTGCTCAGTTCCCTTTAAGAGAGAGATTAGACTGGCAAAAATTGAAGCTGAAATCACTAGGGATATCAAATCTTATCCAAGGAAGTTTTACAAGTATATAACCTCTAAAAAGAGAAAGGTGGACTGTATAGGACTCCTTAAAGATAAGATGGGAAACTTAATGGTGGACGACAGAAGTAGAGCAGAGCTATTGAATGCTTGCTTTTCTTCTGTCTTCACAAGGTAAACATCTTTGTTGCATATTACAGATTGAGAAAGGGTCCCAGTCTTATGATTTAAATATTAAAAAAGAAATGAAGGTAAGACTAAATAAAACTGATGAGGCAATAGGCCCAGATGGCATACATCCTCAGATGCTGTGGGAATTAAGTTCAGTTATTGATAAAACCCTTTTGTCTTATCTTTTGCCACTCTCTGAAGTGGGATAATTATGATAAACTGCATACAGCCCACCTTTTACCATTATTTAAGTAGAGTAAAAAAATCAGATGCTTGAAATTATAGACCTGTAAACCTATCATCGGTTGTGTGCAAACAATTTGAGGGTTTCCTAAAGCCTCGTACACCCGTCTGAATAAAGTTGGCCAAGGTGGCTGATAACAACCGCCTCAGCTAATAGGCATGTGTACAGAGGTCCGGCAAGCGTTCCACCCAGTGGATCAACTTGGCAGAACGGTGACCAACTTCTTTGAAGATGCTGCGCCCCCGCCTGCTGTGTAACATCATGCACATGACATTCTGTTGTCCCTCCACCCCTCTACATAGCAACAGAATGCATTCAAAGCTACACAACTGACATGTGTCTGTACAGGCAGGCCCAGCGATGATGCCCAAGGAGATAAGATCCCGATCCCTGATGGGCAATGTTCGTTGTTAGGTGTGTATGCACCTTTAGAGACGCTATACAAGACTTTGTAGCACAGAATAATCTAATTGTTCAGTATTAACATGGTTTCACTTAGGAAGGGTCTTTCTTGTTCAGCTTTTTGAGGTAGATATTGAAAATGCTGTAGATGTGATATACTTGGACTTTACAAAGGCATTTTATACTGTTCTTTACCGCGGACTGGAGCAGAAGTTTAGAATGCAAGGACTGGGGAAGAGTCTGTGTGCATGGATAACGAACTAGAAAAGTGTTCTGCACAGGAAAAATTGTTAAAATGTGGAATATATTAGCACAGGAAGTTGTTATGGCAAATTCTATATCTGAGTTTAAAGGGGGCTTGGATGCTTTGTTCACATTGAAGGACATACTTATAATTACTAAGTCGTCTTGGAGTTGATCCAGGGATTTTATTTGATTTCCATCAGGGGCCTGATTCACAAAGCAGTGCAAAGTGTTTGCACGCCTGTGAAAAGCCCTTTATCACGCCTAAACTCAGTTTAGGCGTGATAAAATAAACTCGCGCAAAGTTTTGCACGCGCAATCTCACGGTGCACGGTGCAGTGCGCGCAATGCGCCCATTAAACCCTATGGGCGCTGCGCGCGGAGTTGCGCGATTGCATGCGCAAAACTTTGCGCGCGGGACTTTGCGCGCGATAAAGAGCACAAAACGGTGCTAACTCAGCAGTGCAAAGGTTATCACGCCTAAAGTCTTTTAGGCGTGATAACGGAGTTCTCACCGCTTTGTGAATCAGGCTCCTGGAGCCTGGAGGGAATTTTTTTTTCTTTTAATTCTTATTGGTCTAAAATTTGAATTAACTAGGATATGTGAGTGTTGTACCTTATTTTCTGGTTGAAATCAATGATGTTTGTCTTTTTTTCAACTCAGCTAACTATATAACTTTAAAACTATGGAGCGTAAACCCCACCTCCAGCTTTAGCTTGTAAGCTTGCAAGGTCAGGGCTCTCTCACCCTTTTGTTTCTTGGAATTTGTTATTTGTTTGTTGATAGCAGTATGGCTTGACAAAGGACGTCAAGTTCGAAACAGCGGGCTGTCGCCATTGCTACATTTTTTGATTACTGAAAGAATGTCATTTTAATGACGTTTGAATAAAGAGCTGTTTTTACTTCATCCGGTGGTGCCAGCTTTGTGGAATGTTTGTTATTGGGTCACTAGGTACTGTGACCATGAGCTAAGGCACACAGCGGTCTTTTTGCATGGGTGCTTCTCCATTTTTGTGAATTGGAATTTGTTATACATTTTATTTATGCTACTTTTGTCACTGTAATTACCAACTCCCTATTTTGTGCCAACTCTGTATTTCGTATAAAGGTAGTCCCCTGACTTACGAACGCTGGACTTACGAATGACCGACACGGCATGGAATGGCATGGAATCTGTGTTTCCATGGGAACAAGTAAAAAAATGTTTTTTTTCAAATTGGACTTGTACTTTGAGAAAATCGATTTTAAAAATTCAAAGAAAAAATGGCTTTTAAACTTGTATAAGCAGGTACAGAGGGCAGAGGTGACTCAGAGGGGGACACTGGAGGCACAGAGGAGGTACAGGGGACAGAGATGGCACAATGTTCCGACTTAAGAACGGATTCAGGTTAAGAACAAACCTACAGTCCCTATCTAGCTCGTTAACCGGGGACTACCTATATTGGTGTACTCCATTGTCTGTATTATTATGTACCCCATGTTTGTTTCTTACTTTGCACAGCGCCATGGTATGTGTTGGCTCTTTATAAATCAATAATAATAATAAATAATAATAACCTCACTTCCTCTCCCATAATCCACCAGGATTCACGTTATCGAGATGTGAAGGCAAATCTCCTACTTTGGACATAGAAAACAAGAGAAACAACACAGACATTATCAGTCAATTCTAAACTAATACAAAAAGTATGGCTTGAAATTAGGGCAAAATACTAATTTTAAAACTCAGTATATTATGGCCATCAATAGCTGGTTAGGTTTGTGAAAGATTATTATTTGATATAAGTTGCTATCATTTTTACTGTAGATTGCTTTTTGCCTTTTAATAACCCCATCGGGCATGAAGTGAGCAGCACAACAGTTCCAGTTTGTGAATTAAAATCACGCACTGATAATTAGAGATTCATTATTTCAGGGCGTGTAGGTTAAAGTGCTGAATTCAGAATGAAAATGTTTTCACTATGAATTATGGGAGATTCACTTGCCATTAGGCAGACCAATTTTCTCATCCACTACTGAACTGTGAGTCTCCTGAGACTCATCCACTTGTTGACTTAGCATCATGGGAGATTAAGGAAATCGAAACTGAAGATTTGCTCATCCCTGATCTTTATTCATTACCAACACAGAACTGTAAAAACTAAATAAGACTTTTCCATTACATAGCTCGATATGATTGCTTGACACTCAAGTAAACTTTGGATTGAAATCAGTCCTCCTGATATTGGCTCAGCTGGCAACAGCATGTTAGTTGCTGCACACATCTGTTTGTGGCTAAACACTAAAAAGTAACAACATAGAGAAAAAGAAATGTTATTTTTGTATGCTTACTGATTGCACCGGGGATTAGATTGATCTGAATAAGTCTGCAGCAGCGAAGAGGCAAACAACCAGCACTTGTATGAAATAATCAGTCACTACCGAACATCATTGATCTCCTTTTGCAGCCAACCTCTGCTAGCTATCTGCTGGGAGAGAGGCAAATTAATGCCGCCACGTTATCTCTTTGAATCCTAACACATATGAATTATACAAGTTCGGTGGTTAATTGGATTCAGCCTGTGCATGTAATGAGCCACAGAACCTGTGTAATTCATATTTGTCGCTTCTACAAAATAGGGTTAAAAGAGCTTGATGATGGCACTACTTGGTTAGGGGAGCAGAGGAACTAATCTTTATGTAACATCACTAGTGCAATAGAATGGCTGTTTCTCTTTAAATCAAATTTTGCTTCAGTTTTAAATAATTACAATTCTTAATGGTTATTTTGTACCTGATAACTTCTTGATATAATCTATGATCAGAGGTGCCAACAAGAATAAAATGAATTAAAATAGTTTAAAAGTAGGTATTGGTGGACTTACCTCTGAAGAAAGACACAAATGATCGTATATAAAGAACTAAAACATTGTTCGGACAAAAACTACAATATGCAACTCGTTTTCTGGGAACACAATCTGCTTCCTCAGGCATTTCAAGTCGGAGTATCTGAAATCTGGTCTCAGCGAGTTCAGCCCCTCTCTATTTATATTTTTCTGATAACTTTTTGGGATGGAAAAAGGGCCAACATCAAGGGCAAAACTAAAGTGTCCCGAAAGTTAGCTATGCCTCTTAAAGTAACCTTCCTATTGTACCGATTAGAGATGTACATGGGACAAAATCTCCACTCATCCCAATCTTTTCCCATAATTTTTAGGTGATTACACCCTATCAATCAAGATGGGATAGATACAAATGCAAACATGGTGGAGTAAAATGGTGGAGATTCTGTCGGTGCTCAGACTAGCAGTTCCAATATTATCTCTCCTAAGACTAACATTAAATGTCACTTGTTCAGCAAAAATATAATGATGCCCAAAATATCAGTAACACAATCTATTGTTCATGTTGTTGGTAGGGTCTTTGTTTGTGTTTCAGGAAATACTAAACTTTGACCCAAACATTGCAGATTTGGTTCTGAGATGTCAGAAATATCTGAAATGTTCAAATATACTCGACATGGTGCACAAAAGGTGGCCTAAATATGTAGCATGCATATTTAGATTCATATAGCATTAATTAGGTGCCTATAATTAGATGCACAGCTCTTTAAAACTGGTTGAAATCTATTTATATTGTTAAATAGAATCAGTATAGAGCAGGTTTATAATTCAGCAATTTATTGTCCCTAGAACGGCATAGGCGATCTTTCTAGAGCCATGGAGGGCAATAATAATTAAAAACAACATAAAAAATTAAATAAGTTATTAACCTCCCTAGCGTTAATATTACTTCTGGATTTTAGGGTCTACAACTGGTGCAATTTTTTCACAAGCTTTTATACTCAAAAAATCATACTGCTAGATAGATCTGCGGCAGCCCTGTACATTACTCACCACCCCGAGATCCAGGATCCAGGTAACCAGGATCCAGGTTACGGCTAAGGAGGTTAAAAGCTTGCCCACCTTTTTTTTTTTTTTTTTTAATTTAAATCATTGATAGTGAAACTTGAGTCAGCCTGTGCCTTTTCCTGCACATCATTGGTCCCAGATTAACAAAAAAAATAGCAAATATAATTGATTCATATATATTGGGATTCATTTAGAGGTCAATATTCCTTGGCCTCGTCAAAGTCCAGATAGAAACCAATCCTGGTTAATCCAGCCATCCCTCTCCCCAAACTCCTTTCCCACCATCAGTGTTGCTTGCAAATTTTTGCCAAACTAATTTTCTCATCACAAATGCTATCTGTGAATTGAAAATGCTATTTTCGAGTTTGAGAAAATATTCACAAATATACATTGTATTTTTATAACATGGTTAAAGGAAACAAATTTTTCTTTCTGATGCGAACATTCGTGAACACAAGAAAAATTTGTAATTTTATTAAACTGTGAAAAACATAAATGTATTACAAAATGATTTTCAATGATGTTGATCCAGGGATTTTATCTGATTGCCATCTGGAGTCGGGAAGGAATTTTTCCCTTTTGGGGCTAATTAGACCATGCCTTGTAAGGGTTTTTTCGCCTTCCTCTGGATCAACAGGGATATGTGAGGGAGCAGGCTGGTGTTGTACTTTATACTGGTTGAACTCGATGGATGGATGTCTTTTTTCAACCAAAATAACTATGTAACTATGTAACTATGTAACTATGTAATGGCATTTTCACTCAAAAGTCGAAACGTGCATTATTTTTGTGAAAAGGTAAGCAAAAAGAATGTCGTCATTTTCGCTCATCACTGCCCACCTTCTCCCACACACCCTCACCCACCAATCGGTTTCATTGGTACCACTCTCTAGGTGTCTGCATATTACTTTTGACAAGAGTCAAGATTTGTCCTTATTTCCTTAGGTTTACTAGAATATTCCTAATAATTGGTATTTTTGATATTTCTACTCCACTCTCCCTCTCTGTACAACTCCTTTTTATAAATTATGTTGTAAGGAGAACCCAGAAAAAAAGCCAAGCATATCTTATTGATAAATATCTTTAACAAATGCTGTACACTACAGACAACCCTTTAACCTCCTTGCCGGTCTAAAAAATCCGGCAAGGAGGCAGCGCCGCACTTTTTTTTTTTTTTTAAATCATGGCGGCATCCCCCTACCTACTCCGATCGCCTTCGGCGATCAGAGTATGCAAGAAATCCCGTTGAGAACGGGATTTCTTGCAGGGCTTCCCCGGTCGCCATGGCGACCGGGCGGGATGACGTCACCGACGTCATGGACGTCGTGACGTCAGAGGGAACCCCGATCCGCCCCTTAGCGCTGCCTGGCACTGATTGGCCAGGCTGCGCAGGGGTCTGGGGCGGGGGGGGGCGGCTCGGCGCGGCGGGTAGCGGCGAATCGGCGGCGAGCGGCGGCGATCGCAAGTTACAAGCAGCTAGCAAAGTGCTAGCTGCTTGTAACAAAAAAAAAATTATGCAAATCGGCCCAGCGGGGCCTGAGAAATCCTCCTGCGCAGGTTACCCCGAACTGTGTTCGGGATAACCGGCAAGGAGGTTAAGAAGTCAGTAGAGGAGAAATATTGGTTCCCCCATTTTTAGATAAAAGGATATACTGTCTGAAAAAAATCTAGTTTTACCCAATTAAATGAAATCACTTATAAGCTAATTCTTAGATGATATTCCACTGCAGAGAGAGATTGCATAAAGCGCATCCACAGGCTGATGATAAATGTTTCAGAGGCTGTATCTTTGATCCATATATGGGTGACACATAGGATAGCTACACAGCTCTGCAATGACATTGAAAGGGTTATCAATACTAGACTATAAATTTAATGTAAATTGTCCCCCTGGAACGACTTACTAGGTTTTCTCATGTAAAGATTTATGAAGCTAATTAGGACATTAATTTTATACTACTTGTCACTAAGTGGGTCATTGCTAAATCTTGGAAATTGCCTAACCCTGCGGTGGATAGAGCTATATCTAAAGTAGATGAGATACAGTATGCAGCAGTGATTGCATTGCATAAACATTATGCTAGACAGTACCAAATCTCAAGGGTAACTAATATGGAACTACTGGAAGCTCTGTATATGCCATACATGGGCAATAAAAAGCCCTAAATGGTCTGCTTTGCAGGAGGTTTTTGATAACAGTCTGAGACTATGTCAGTGTACCAAAATGTGAACAAAACTGAGTTAGACAATAGATGGTGTTTACTGAAATTGTTCATAATATTGCTAATTAAACAATTCTGTATGTATTACAATTATATTAGCGTTTAAGATGTTTATTTATTGTATATATAAACATGTAGTTTGTTGTAGTATGACCTTATCCACACGGCTGCAGGAAATTTGGGCGCCGGAGAGCTGACATAGTTTGGGCGCCGCTGCAGGTGCCCATACAGATACTGTATCACAGCAGGAAATTTGGGCCTGAGGGTGCCCGCTATTTAGCATTTTTGCTATAAAGAATAATTAGCATTTTTGCGGTGGGTTTGCAGTTAAGGTTAGGCGTCAGGTGGGAGGGGATTAACCTATTTTGGTTCCTGGACGTAGAAACTATGTCCAGGAACCATGCGTGCTTCCGCGCGCTCCCGCGGCCGATCGCGCGCGTGCACGCGCGCTCCCGGCCCGCGGTTCGTTAGCCAGGCAATCAGTGAATCGGGCTATGGTGCCCGATCACTGATTCCTCTCCCCCGCTGAAAAAGCAACAGCTTCTCTCGGAAGCTTCGCTTTTTCTGGCTGTTCCCTCTCAGATGCGTCACTCTAAGCGTGTGTTACGCTTAGAGTGACGTCATGTAAACAAACTCATGGCCGCCATCTTGTGGCCAAAAAGTAAAACTACAACAAAAAGTAAAAAAAATTAAAATCAACACACAATTACATTAAAAAAGTATGGTTTACATCCCACCCTCCCAAAAATAACTAAATAAAATGTTTAATATATAAAAAAAAAACCATTACAATAATAAAAAAAAAAAACATGTAAATATTTACCTAAGGGTCTAAACTTTTTAAATATCAATGTAAAGATGAAATATTTCTATATATTTTTTATTTTAAACTTGTAAATAGTGATAGATGCAAAACGGAAAAAATGCACCTTTATTTCCAAATAAAATATTGTCGCCATACATTGTGATAGGGACATAATTTTAATGGTGTAATAACCGGGACATATGGGCAAATACAATACGTGAGTTTTAATTATGGAGGCATTATTTTAAAACTATAATGGCTGAAAACTGAGAAATAATGAATTTTTTCAGTTTTTTCTTATTCTTCCTGTTAAAATGCATTTACAGTAAAGTGGCTCTTAGCAAAATGTACCCCCCCCCCCCAAAGAAAGCCTAATTGGTGGTGGAAAAAACAAGATATAGATCAGTTCATTGTGATAAGTAGTGATAAAGTTATAGGCTAATTAATGGGAGGTGAACATTGTTCAAGTGAAAACGACGGAACGCGAATGGCTTAAGGTTAGACATCGACAGGAGAATTGGTTATTGTTAAGTATTGTGGAGAGTGGCTAGGGTTAGGCATTGGAGGGGGGTGGTCAGGGTTAGCCATCGGCGGGAGGGGGGGGGGGAGGAGGGGTGGTCAGGTTTAGGCATAGGTAGAAGCAGGGTTCTGTGTGAGAATAGGGTTACATTTACATAAAATATCCATATCATTTACCGATATTTTCCTATCATAATATACAATTCATATATGCCTATACAGTATATACGTGTCCTCTCTGCCACCAGTTTTGGCAGAAGGACATGAATGGTAGTCCATAGTGCCAGCTAAGAACAGTGCGCCCCTGTCCTCATCACCTCAGACAACATTTGACCGATCCTCCTTTCTCTTTATAAGTGCATAAGTACATTTTAAGTAGTGATAATGTTATTGCTGATTAAATAAGGACATAGCTAAAATGTCAAAACTGCTCTAGTCCATAAGGGAAAAACAAGTCTAGATGCAAAGTCAAATGGTTAATATTTGTCAACAAAAGTTGAACAAAAATGGTTTGGGCTCTCCTTAATATTACACCTAGACTCTTCCCATATTCAAGAAGGCAATCTGGGTGGTCATGAAAAGAAGGGCAGTGAATATTCAGCCCCTCTTCCTTTCCAGAACTATTACAAGATTGCATGCATTTCATCCTTAGGGGTTCATGCAAAAAAAAAAAAAAAAAGGAAGGGCCAAATAGCGATAGCAGACTATTAATATATTAGTGAGAATTTACTATCTGGAATAGTAGAATATCTGTAATTTTCAGTATCACTTCCTGTTCTCATTAACCCTGTCACTGCTATACTACACAGGAGAAATATTCCAAAAAAAAAGCACAGACAAGGCCGCGCTGTAAATGAATTAAAATTGTGTTTTAAAACTGACAGTGATGCTAATATTTCCAGGCTGTTTTTTTTTTTTCCAAAATAAAAAAAATATTTTGGCAGGAGAGCTATTTTAATATACTTAGGGCTATATACTGTATGTAATAGGTTGTGCAGATCAATACTGATGCTACCATCTATTTTGTCTGATTAATATCATAAAACTGAAAGCTAAAATGATTATCAGAAGCAATAAGTGGACTTCTTTATGTACATTATTTTTATGAATGATGTATGTAGCGCCATCATCTTCCATGGAACAGTATAGGGTTCATATTGTGATGTCCACAATGGGTCTCTAGCTCCCCAACTTACAGATTAGACACAGCATTCTTTAAAATGTGATAAAAGTTACAGCACTCCTGCAGGGATGTGTCTGCTAATTGCTGAACAGGGAGTGGGGGTAGTAGTGCACAATCATTGTCCACAGCTTTATTATGTATAAAGCTAGTGGTTTACCGCCCCTGCTGACATTACAGGCGGCATGATTTTTCCTTCCATTTCTCTGCTGTGGTGCTCCCTCCCTGAAAAAAAGGCACCTGGAAAAAAGAGTGCAGGGGATTACCGCTAGTAGACTATCGCTAAAATGACATAGCAAGGAAATGAGCAGCGCTACTTAAAAACAGACTAGTGCCTACCTGCAAAAGAGTGCAAGCCCCACTTGTGGGGTCGAATACACACCGAGCATACACATGACCTGTCTACCACTAGAGGAGGATGTTGGTTTCCATTAACAGCTTGCATGCAACCTATTAAGTACTCGTCCCTCCCACTGCGAAGAAGTCAATCCTCCATGGGAGGGGCCTAACACTAACTAAATCCTAACCTATGTATATGCATAGCCTGGGTGCGGCTAATCAAATAAAATTGAAATTGAAAATTGCGCAAAAGGTGGATCAGCGCAACACCAGGCCGCCTCCGAATGGCCTCCATCAGAGATGCGCTGAGCCCCCCCAGGAACTACAAACGCACCTTGAACCCAAACAGAAGCTCTGCATATACACCAAAAGCATGGCTGTTAAGTGGGAGCAGCTGACCAAAAACGAATTACATTAGTACATAGCAAGGAAATGAGCAGCGCTACTTAAAAACAGACTAGTGCCTACCTGCAAAAGAGTGCAAGCCCCACTTGTGGGGTCGAATACACACCGAGCATACACATGACCTGTCTACCACTAGAGGAGGATGTTGGTTTCCATTAACAGCTTGCATGCAACCTATTAAGTACTCATCCCTCCCACTGCGAAGAAGTCAATCCTCCATGGGAGGGGCCTAACACTAACTAAATCCTAACCTATGTATATGCATAGCCTGGGTGCGGCTAATCAAATAAAATTGAAATTGAAAATTGCGCAAAAGGTGGATCAGCGCAACACCAGGCCGCCTCCGAATGGCCTCCATCAGAGATGCGCTGAGCCCCCCCAGGAACTACAAACGCACCTTGAACCCAAACAGAAGCTCTGCATATACACCAAAAGCATGGCTGTTAAGTGGGAGCAGCTGACCAAAAACGAATTACATTAGTACATAGCAAGGAAATGAGCAGCGCTACTTAAAAACAGACTAGTGCCTACCTGCAAAAGAGTGCAAGCCCCACTTGTGGGGTCGAATACACACCGAGCGTACACATGACCTGTCTACCACTAGAGGAGGATGTTGGTTTCCATTAACAGCTTGCATGCAACCTATTAAGTACTCGTCCCTCCCACTGCGAAGAAGTCAATCCTCCATGGGAGGGGCCTAACACTAACTAAATCCTAACCTATGTATATGCATAGCCTGGGTGCGGCTAATCAAATAAAATTGAAATTGAAAATTGCGCAAAAGGTGGATCAGCGCAACACCAGGCCGCCTCCGAATGGCCTCCATCAGAGATGCGCTGAGCCCCCCCAGGAACTACAAACGCACCTTGAACCCAAACAGAAGCTCTGCATATACACCAAAAGCATGGCTGTTAAGTGGGAGCAGCTGACCAAAAACGAATTACATTAGTACATAGCAAGGAAATGAGCAGCGCTACTTAAAAACAGACTAGTGCCTACCTGCAAAAGAGTGCAAGCCCCACTTGTGGGGTCGAATACACACCGAGCATACACATGACCTGTCTACCACTAGAGGAGGATGTTGGTTTCCATTAACAGCTTGCATGCAACCTATTAAGTACTCGTCCCTCCCACTGCGAAGAAGTCAATCCTCCATGGGAGGGGCCTAACACTAACTAAATCCTAACCTATGTATATGCATAGCCTGGGTGCGGCTAATCAAATAAAATTGAAATTGAAAATTGCGCAAAAGGTGGATCAGCGCAACACCAGGCCGCCTCCGAATGGCCTCCATCAGAGATGCGCTGAGCCCCCCCAGGAACTACAAACGCACCTTGAACCCAAACAGAAGCTCTGCATATACACCAAAAGCATGGCTGTTAAGTGGGAGCAGCTGACCAAAAACGAATTACATTAGTACATAGCAAGGAAATGAGCAGCGCTACTTAAAAACAGACTAGTGCCTACCTGCAAAAGAGTGCAAGCCCCACTTGTGGGGTCGAATACACACCGAGCATACACATGACCTGTCTACCACTAGAGGAGGATGTTGGTTTCCATTAACAGCTTGCATGCAACCTATTAAGTACTCATCCCTCCCACTGCGAAGAAGTCAATCCTCCATGGGAGGGGCCTAACACTAACTAAATCCTAACCTATGTATATGCATAGCCTGGGTGCGGCTAATCAAATAAAATTGAAATTGAAAATTGCGCAAAAGGTGGATCAGCGCAACACCAGGCCGCCTCCGAATGGCCTCCATCAGAGATGCGCTGAGCCCCCCCAGGAACTACAAACGCACCTTGAACCCAAACAGAAGCTCTGCATATACACCAAAAGCATGGCTGTTAAGTGGGAGCAGCTGACCAAAAACGAATTACATTAGTACATAGCAAGGAAATGAGCAGCGCTACTTAAAAACAGACTAGTGCCTACCTGCAAAAGAGTGCAAGCCCCACTTGTGGGGTCGAATACACACCGAGCGTACACATGACCTGTCTACCACTAGAGGAGGATGTTGGTTTCCATTAACAGCTTGCATGCAACCTATTAAGTACTCGTCCCTCCCACTGCGAAGAAGTCAATCCTCCATGGGAGGGGCCTAACACTAACTAAATCCTAACCTATGTATATGCATAGCCTGGGTGCGGCTAATCAAATAAAATTGAAATTGAAAATTGCGCAAAAGGTGGATCAGCGCAACACCAGGCCGCCTCCGAATGGCCTCCATCAGAGATGCGCTGAGCCCCCCCAGGAACTACAAACGCACCTTGAACCCAAACAGAAGCTCTGCATATACACCAAAAGCATGGCTGTTAAGTGGGAGCAGCTGACCAAAAACGAATTACATTAGTACATAGCAAGGAAATGAGCAGCGCTACTTAAAAACAGACTAGTGCCTACCTGCAAAAGAGTGCAAGCCCCACTTGTGGGGTCGAATACACACCGAGCATACACATGACCTGTCTACCACTAGAGGAGGATGTTGGTTTCCATTAACAGCTTGCATGCAACCTATTAAGTACTCGTCCCTCCCACTGCGAAGAAGTCAATCCTCCATGGGAGGGGCCTAACACTAACTAAATCCTAACCTATGTATATGCATAGCCTGGGTGCGGCTAATCAAATAAAATTGAAATTGAAAATTGCGCAAAAGGTGGATCAGCGCAACACCAGGCCGCCTCCGAATGGCCTCCATCAGAGATGCGCTGAGCCCCCCCAGGAACTACAAACGCACCTTGAACCCAAACAGAAGCTCTGCATATACACCAAAAGCATGGCTGTTAAGTGGGAGCAGCTGACCAAAAACGAATTACATTAGTACATAGCAAGGAAATGAGCAGCGCTACTTAAAAACAGACTAGTGCCTACCTGCAAAAGAGTGCAAGCCCCACTTGTGGGGTCGAATACACACCGAGCATACACATGACCTGTCTACCACTAGAGGAGGATGTTGGTTTCCATTAACAGCTTGCATGCAACCTATTAAGTACTCGTCCCTCCCACTGCGAAGAATTTCCTTGCTATGTACTAATGTAATTCGTTTTTGGTCAGCTGCTCCCACTTAACAGCCATGCTTTTGGTGTATATGCAGAGCTTCTGTTTGGGTTCAAGGTGCGTTTGTAGTTCCTGGGGGGGCTCAGCGCATCTCTGATGGAGGCCATTCGGAGGCGGCCTGGTGTTGCGCTGATCCACCTTTTGCGCAATTTTCAATTTCAATTTTATTTGATTAGCCGCACCCAGGCTATGCATATACATAGGTTAGGATTTAGTTAGTGTTAGGCCCCTCCCATGGAGGATTGACTTCTTCGCAGTGGGAGGGACGAGTACTTAATAGGTTGCATGCAAGCTGTTAATGGAAACCAACATCCTCCTCTAGTGGTAGACAGGTCATGTGTATGCTCGGTGTGTATTCGACCCCACAAGTGGGGCTTGCACTCTTTTGCAGGTAGGCACTAGTCTGTTTTTAAGTAGCGCTGCTCATTTCCTTGCTATGTACTAATGTAATTCGTTTTTGGTCAGCTGCTCCCACTTAACAGCCATGCTTTTGGTGTATATGCAGAGCTTCTGTTTGGGTTCAAGGTGCGTTTGTAGTTCCTGGGGGGGCTCAGCGCATCTCTGATGGAGGCCATTCGGAGGCGGCCTGGTGTTGCGCTGATCCACCTTTTGCGCAATTTTCAATTTCAATTTTATTTGATTAGCCGCACCCAGGCTATGCATATACATAGGTTAGGATTTAGTTAGTGTTAGGCCCCTCCCATGGAGGATTGACTTCTTCACAGTGGGAGGGACGAGTACTTAATAGGTTGCATGCAAGCTGTTAATGGAAACCAACATCCTCCTCTAGTGGTAGACAGGTCATGTGTATGCTCGGTGTGTATTCCACCCCACAAGTGGGGCTTGCACTCTTTTGCAGGTAGGCACTAGTCTGTTTTTAAGTAGCGCTGCTCATTTCCTTGCTATGTACTAATGTAATTCGTTTTTGGTCAGCTGCTCCCACTTAACAGCCATGCTTTTGGTGTATATGCAGAGCTTCTGTTTGGGTTCAAGGTGCGTTTGTAGTTCCTGGGGGGGCTCAGCGCATCTCTGATGGAGGCCATTCAGAGGCGGCCTGGTGTTGCGCTGATCCACCTTTTGCGCAATTTTCAATTTTAATTTTATTTGATTAGCCGCACCCAGGCTATGCATTTACATAGGTTAGGAATTAGTTAGTGTTAGGCCCCTCCCATGGAGGATTGACTTCTTCGCAGTGGGAGGGACGAGTACTTAATAGGTTGCATGCAAGCTGTTAATGGAAACCAACATCCTCCTCTAGTGGTAGACAGGTCATGTGTATGCTCGGTGTGTATTCGACCCCACAAGTGGGGCTTGCACTCTTTTGCAGGTAGGCACTAGTCTGTTTTTAAGTAGCGCTGCTCATTTCCTTGCTATGTACTAATGTAATTCGTTTTTGGTCAGCTGCTCCCACTTAACAGCCATGCTTTTGGTGTATATGCAGAGCTTCTGTTTGGGTTCAAGGTGCGTTTGTAGTTCCTGGGGGGGCTCAGCGCATCTCTGATGGAGGCCATTCGGAGGCGGCCTGGTGTTGCGCTGATCCACCTTTTGCGCAATTTTCAATTTCAATTTTATTTGATTAGCCGCACCCAGGCTATGCATATACATAGGTTAGGATTTAGTTAGTGTTAGGCCCCTCCCATGGAGGATTGACTTCTTCGCAGTGGGAGGGACGAGTACTTAATAGGTTGCATGCAAGCTGTTAATGGAAACCAACATCCTCCTCTAGTGGTAGACAGGTCATGTGTATGCTCGGTGTGTATTCGACCCCACAAGTGGGGCTTGCACTCTTTTGCAGGTAGGCACTAGTCTGTTTTTAAGTAGCGCTGCTCATTTCCTTGCTATGTACTAATGTAATTCGTTTTTGGTCAGCTGCTCCCACTTAACAGCCATGCTTTTGGTGTATATGCAGAGCTTCTGTTTGGGTTCAAGGTGCGTTTGTAGTTCCTGGGGGGGCTCAGCGCATCTCTGATGGAGGCCATTCGGAGGCGGCCTGGTGTTATCGCTAAAATGAGTGATATTCTAATACTGTATTTTGATAGTAATATAGTGGTAATATTTACCGATATTTTACTATGGCTACAGCTAATCCTACTCTCACACAGATGGTTCTGTCAGAGAACCCTCCCCTGGTGGTGCCTAACCCTAAGACCCACCCTCCTGGTGTTGCCTAACTCTAAGACCCCCTGGTAGTGCCAACCCTAACCCCCCCCCCCCCTGGAGGTGCCTAAACCTAACACCTCTGGTGGCGCCTAAACCTAAGTCCCCCCAAACCAGAAAACCCCTTCCTTGCCGCCTTTGTGGCTTTTATTATAGGCGCCTATGGCTGCGCCGTTTTTTTCCTGCTTAGGTCTCTGTCCCCCCTCCCATGCACAGTAGTGTAGTGGTATTTGCAGAAAAGTATATAACCTGCTCCAGTGCCGAGTCTCACTAGGCATACTTTTCAGTGCTGTCACCTCTTGGTCTTGCATTTCGTGTCATCACAGGAAGACTTAAGGCAGAGGAGAAGTAATTGGCAGTAGGAAGCTAAATTGAAGAGGACAACAGACAGGACTCATCACTGGAGCACATAATATACTTACTCCTCCACCACCACAACTACACTGGTTTGCAGGTGGGGAGGGATCTCAAAGTGGGCGTATTTGGTAAGGGGACATGTTGTCATGACCATTGCACTTGTTATGGAAGACTGTGAATGGTGGCAACACATATTGGTGTGTGTGTGTGGGGGGGGGGGGGGGGCTGCTTTAGTTAGTTATGAGGGGGGCGTTTATGATGACATGACTTGTTTTGGGGTAATAGAGACATGGTTGCCACTGCTGTCATGACTGGTGTTGAGTAATGGCAGGACTTATTATAGGGGGTGGCGGAGTTCTAGAAGCAGTTTTTATGGGGAGTAGGGGAATGGTAGCAACACTTAAAGCGGACCTGAACACAGAACTTCCCCTCTGCTCTAAAAGATATGCAACAGCATAATAACCTTTCCAGGAAACATTTCTTTGTTACAGCTGATACACTGCAGATTTATTGCAGGATTTGTATTTACTTCCTGCTTTCACAGAAGCAGACATATTGTTTACATCCTGTGCTTTAAAATGAGCTTATCTGCTGTGGCAGGGAGCTGACACAGGGGAGAGATCAAATTATAACTTGTGCTTAGTCACAGATGAGTGGGGATTAGACAGGCTAAACTCTCCACATACTGTACATACAGGGTGCATTTCTTTATGATTTCTGTCCTGTGCAAGAGTTCGGGTCCACTTTAATATTTAAAGGGGAACTGAAGTAAGAGGTATACGGAGGCTGCCATATTCATTTCCTTTTAATCAATACCAGTTGCCTGGCAGCCCTGCTGGTCTATTTCTCTGCAGTAGTATCTGAATAACACCAGAAACAAGCATGCAGCTAGTCTTGTCAGATCTGACATTAATGGCAGAAACACCTGATCTGATGCATGCTTGTTCAGGGGCTATGGTTAATAGTATTAGAGGCAGAGGATCAGCAGGAGGGCCTGGCAACTGGCATTGCTTAGATGGAAATAAATATGGCAGCCTCCATATCCTTCTCACTTCAGTTGTCCTTTAAGGAAGAAAGGAAGAGAGGTTAAGTTTTGTGCACTTGTAATGGGGGGGAGGGGGCTGCACTTTTTGTTTTTTTTTTAGGGGGAGTGGGGCGTTATGTGTCATATTGTAAAATGACCTGTGATGGACAACCTCCTTGCTGTAGGGTCTCCAGAAGTAGAGAAAAGAGATAATAGCAAAGGGGAGGCTCCGTCCATGTTTTGCTGGGGTACAGCACAGCATGGTTAGTTTTTGCCCTTGCCCTGCCCAGTAATTTGTGCATCAGAATTTCAGAATGTAATAATACTTTCTTGCAACAATTAGCTATTAGATTCCAGGCTGCTCATATGGAACGCAGTACTGATTTCATTCTGTAAATGTAGATGTTGAATGGTGTCTGAGTGAGACAAGCCTGATTAACGTGTTTTGGAAAATGGATGGACAGTGATGTCTTGCCTATGGGCAGAAGCTGGCAGAAGCTATCAGACAAGTAGATCCATTTTAAGTGGCTGCATATTGTAAGTCAGCCCACTAATAAAGCACTGACTTAAACAGATCATGCCTGTCACTCAGGCTTATATATCGAAAAGGTCAAATGGCGTTGGTCACTTTGTTTGGCAGGAGTCCCCCGGTAGAGTTACTGAGACATTTTTGGCAGAAACAAAGCCAATCCCTGAGGCTGGATGTGCCGGATACACCGAGCTGTGCACAGAACGGCACAAGCTCTGCACAACAGAAGAAGGGTTAAAAGGAATATAAAAGCTCGGTCAGCAAAGTAACTTCAGGGAGCATTTGAAAATCAATGCATGTCTCTTTGGCTTAATGATCTTTCCTTTTGAAATGGAAATGTGGGAAGTTGGAATCAATGCAGGGAAAGTAAATAGGTCAACTTTTTGGAATAGGCCTCATAATTAATACACTTTAGCTTGGTGATTTGCTCATCTGAAAATTGTTAAAGCCGGTTGCTGCATGAATGGCGTTTCTTTTTTTAACCATCTACCTGGATTATGAGAGGGAGGGCTGGAGAAAAGGTTATACTGTCAGCATTTAATCAAGAGATTGATTTCTGAGACCTCAGGCACCACAAATTAAGATAAGAGAGATTTTATCAGGCTTTATTTATAAAAGTGTCTAAGGGAATAACCGTCTGATAGAACCCCATCAACCAATCAGCTTCATATCTCCGCTGAAAAATGACAGTAAAGGAATTAAATGAGTTGTGTGGCTGGTTTAAGATGTGCTCCCTCATCAGTTCTATACTGGAAGTCCTATAAGGGGTGTTGGGCACTTCTATACATCATACTGAATGATCGATATTCAGCAATCAAATGGACTCTCCTTTTAAATATGAGCACTGCCATTTGCTCAGAGCCCAGCTGCAGAGAATTTTAGGGCTCTAAATGCATTTTGTGATGCCATTCCAAATGCGTGCGATTCACAAAACACAATCACACAGAGTTTAAGATAACAGAGTGACCAAGCAGCTCGGGGTGACCCAAAACCACTCGGAAAGTATAGGGGACTAAAAAAGACTGAAAAGCCCTCCTACTAAAAAGCAATGCTCAGTGTAGTTTGTCTTCTTAAAACAGAAGGTACTTGTGATAATTCAGCTTTCAGTGAACATCTGCAGTTACCCACAATGCACCACTACTGATTATGCAAATTATCTCTTTATGCCCCTGAAGCTAGGCTTACATCCAGTACCGCGGGTGTAAATAAGCCTATCAATTAAAATTTTACAGAGACACATCAACCCCTCATGCAGACAGCCTGTTTCGGACTTTTGGTCCTCCAGCAGGGATTGATATGGCTCTATGGCAGTGGTTCCCAACCTTTTCCGGCCCGGGGAACACTTTCTGACCAAATTTTTCTCCAGGGAACGGCGGGGGGGGGGGGGGGGGGGTTGTTTGCGCGACCTAGTGGACAGTGCCGTGCGCAGCAGGCTATGGGGGGGGGGGGCTGGGGTGCGGCTGCATAGCTAGCACAGTTGCCCCAGTATAGGGAGTTTAGTTGCCTCAGTATAGCTAGTATAGTGCCCCAGTATAGCCAGAATAGCGCCCCAGTATAGCCAGTATAGTGCCCCAGGATAGCCAGTATAGTGCCCCAGTATAGCTAGTATAGTGCCCCAGTATAGCCAGTATAGTGCCCCAGTATAGCCAGTATAGTGCCCCAGGATAGCCAGTATAGTGCCCCAGTATAGCTAGTATAGTGCCCCAGTATAGTGCCCCAGTATAGCCAGAATAGCGCCCCAGTATAGCTAGTATAGTGCCCCAGGATAGCCAGTATAGTGCCCTAGTATAGCTAGTATAGTGCCCCAGTATAGTGCCCAAATATAGCCAGTATAGTGCCCCAGTATAGCCAGAATAGTGCCCCAGTATAGCCAGTATAGTGCCCCAGTATAGTGCCCCAGTATAGTGCCCCAGTATAGCCAGAATAGCGCCCCAGTATAGCTAGTATAGTGCCCCAGGATAGCCAGTATAGTGCCCTAGTATAGCTAGTATAGTGCCCCAGTATAGTGCCCAAATATAGCCAGTATAGTGCCCCAGTATAGCCAGAATAGTGCCCCAGTATAGCCAGTATAGTGCCCCAGGATAGTGCCCCAGTATAGTGCCCCAGGATAGCTAGTATAGTGCCCCGGTATAGCCAGTATGGGTAGGTGGTGCCCCCCGCCCATCCCCGCCGCTGTTATTACCTTAACAGCGGCCGCTCTCCCCTCTCCGGCGCGTGTATTTATTCAAGCAGCGTATCTCCCGGGTGCTCTGTGTGTGATGCAGCAGGAAGCAGAGCAGCGGTTTCCTGTAACGGCGATATGTATCGCCGTTACTATGGTAACCGAGCCCTGCTTCCTGCGCATCACACACAGAGCAGCCGGGAGATACGCTGCTTGAATAAATACATGCGCTGGAGAGGGGAGAGCGGCCGCTGCTAAGGTAATAAAAGTGGCGGCCGCTGGGACGGGCGGGAGGGGGGAGGAAGAGGACAGTCCCGCGGACCACAGGTTCTGGATCCCCGCACGGCACACCAGGCAACATCCCGCGGCACACTAGTGTCCCGCGGAACAGTGGTTGGGAAACACTGCTCTATGGTATAGGGCTTGGGCCAGTACAACACAGCAACCGAGCAGCTCAGGGTGACCCAAAACCACAAAGAAAGTATAGGGGACTAAAAGAGACCGAAAAGCCCTCCTACTAAAACATCAATCCCTGCCATGCACTGAGGAGGACCAAAAATCCGAAACAGGCTGTCTGCATGTGGGGTTTGATATGGCTCTGTAAAATGTAAAGCCATAGGCGTGCTTTACACCAATGGTTCTGGATGTAAGCCTGGCTTCAGGGGCATAAAGAGATGATTTGCATATTCAGTAGCAGTGCATTGTGGGTAACCACAGATGTTTACTTAAAGCTGAATTATCGCAAGTACCTTCTGTTTAAGATAGAAATGGCAGGTACGATTTTAAATGAGTGCTTTGCGATGTGACTTTGATGCTATAAGAAAGGTGCAAGTTGCATTTTCCCTGCGTTTCCAGCAGGGCTGTGAAGTTGGAGTCAAGGTGTTGAAGCAACATTGGGTACGTGGAGTCATAGTTGGGAACAAAATTCACTGACTCCAACTTCTTATAAATATAAACTGTAATTATAAGAGAAAATATGATAAAATGTTCTTTTTCTCAAATAATAGTCACCATAAATTGCTAATAAATAAACAGTAAAAGCAGTGCTTAGCTTTGAAAGCTGTTATCCCTGACAGGGCATAGATTTCAGTTACTCACACTACGTGGTCTTGTTGCTCTTGCCGCTCTCGCCCCCTGCCGTTGCTGCAGCACACTCATAATGACAGCAGTGCTCTGTGCTATTGACCCCATGATAGCTGTGAGCCAATCACAGTGATCACAGCTTGATTTTTAGAAAAAAAAAAAAGCCTCTGGTCCTTATGGGTCCAGAGATGGGTACATTAAAAAGAGGCCCGGGGAAATTTGGGCACCCAATTTGCGCCAGTACACAAGAGGCTAAACTAACTGTGATTGGAAGAGCACTACTTGTGGGAAAACTATATCATTTAATTACAGGTAACTAGCACTCCTCAGCAACCATAATAGCTCCCCTTCCAAAAGCCTCTTCTGCAAAGTGAGGAGAATCTTCAGCCTGGAATACAAAATGGAACAGCTATATCACAGAAAACTATTTAGGTGCACAGAATTTCCATGTGTATTTCAGTCCTTCCATTTTGTACTCAGTTTTACTAAACTACAATGATCCTGAGTATGTAACTATTTTTTTTAATAACTCACTTTTATATCTGAAAAGTATATTAATAATTTTGCCTGTAGGTTTGCATCATCTTACTGAAACAGTTTATTTACTTTGAAAACCCACTATAACTTATTCCTATTGCATACGCTGTGTGATGTTCGTGACTTCAGTAACTGCCACTTTATAGTCCCCCTCCGGGAATAGCGCAAGCATCTAGTGGATGTACTTAAGCTCCCCCTTTAGGATTGCTTGAGATAATTGGAAATGAATGTATATATGCCTTTTAATTGAGAACCTCAGTATTCGGCCTATGCTGACATATAATTTAGCTCGCATTATGTTTGCATTCTTCCTTACTACAGGCTGTATAAATGGGCAGTTTCCTCAGCACTGCTCACAACCTCTTGTCTCATTCTAAGGAAAGTGAATGCTGTGAGACATTTTCTACAAAGAACCGCTTTCTGTAAAAACATGGTTCAACGTAATATAACCACAGTACTATACCCTTATAGTAATCTAAAGCAGCGCAGCTAAATGACAGCAGCGCAAGGTAAAAATCTCTAGCACACGCTAGAGACAGGCAGCCTATTGGGCCAATCAAAGTTCAGGAATCTCATACTTAGAAGTCACTGGACCGGCTGGGGCTCAGGGTGGGGTTAGTGGAGCGCTGTTAAGTTAAATGGAGCGCTCGTTAAACTAATGGGGCGCAGGTAAGTAAGCAGCACACGCTATGGCAGCATAGCGTGTGCACAAGATTTTTACCTCGTTCTGCTATCATTAAGCTGCGCTGCTTTAGCAGTGTAGCTGTGGCGCTGGGTATTAGACGTAATCACTGAATAGATTGATCGTGGTCAGATCGTCAGCTAAAGTCATACATGTGTAGCCAGAAATACTGCGGTACAATAGGACTGAGGCAAGGCTAGGTCAATAACAGGCTGATATCATACACAGGTGGTCAGATGGCTATAGTACAGAAGGCTGAGACAGAGACAAAAACGTAAAACAGGCTGAGGTCATACACTTAGATCAGATGGCTGAGGTACAGACAAGGAGAAGACAGAATCAGAGTGAGGGCTTAGCCGGGTGATACACAGAATAACAATCAGAATAATATACAATTTACAATATATATATATATAAAACTGATCAAACTAGAGTATATATATATCGGCACAGTGTCTGCATATCTATCTATCTATCTATCTATCTATCTATCTATCTATCTATCTAGCTCTGAAAACTAGCTGACTAGGCACAGTAGCAAGACAAGGTCCAGCGATTAGCGGACTGATAGCTATAACGGACAGGGAGTAACTGAATGCCCAGGGCTATATAGCAGGAATAGAGCACAGACCAAGCCCCCCGGAAAATCAGACCAATCAGCAACAATACTGCAGCAAGTGTCAACTGACTGCAGGAATTAGCTGACACACTTCAGACATGCCTCCTTAAACTATAAAGGCAGCTCTGAGCTGTGCGCGTCCTCCTAGGGAGACTGCCAGAAACATGCTGACCCACATATACAGGGGAGCCGGGGATGCGAATATGCTGATTTAAGTCTACAGGGGAGCTGGTGATGCGACTGACCAAAGAGGAAGAGGAAGCTTCCTCCAGCTGCTCCACACTATCAGAGCAGCCTCCAGAGACCACACCAGATAAGTTTGTTACAATAGCTTAATGAATCAACCCCCTTGAAACATGTATAACTGACCTCTAGAGAACTGCTTTTATCTTAAAGTATACCTGAAGCGGAGCAGAAAACAAAAAAGATTTAGATTAGATACTCAAAATTCATTTGAAAGTGTACAGATTTCCAAGCATTCATGCACATGCGCTACCCTATCAGCCAAACAAAATAAAATTTCCAAAACTCCTTTGGATCATTTTACTGGGACCAGTAGCATAGCTTAGAAGCTTTGGGCCCCAGTTCGAGTTTTACATTAGGTTCTCTCAGGTGCTCTATACATAACAAGTGATATGGAGCACCAAAACCTGCCAAGGACACTGCAGTGTCAGAGAGGTGTAAGCAGAGGAGGAGGAGAGGAGTATATTAATGGTTTAACTAATCGAAGCATATATAGAGGTGATCATTACCAACTTAGCACTAATAAAGAGCTAATAAAGCGGTTGAAGGAGGGCCCCTACTGGGCCCCTCTTGTCTAGGGACCCCGGTGTGGTCGCTACCTTTGCATCCCCCATTTCTATGCCATTGCATGTTCTTTATTACCTCCTTGATTACCTCCCTTAGCCTTGTGGGCTGCAGTTTTACTCCATTTATGTGGGCATTCCATGGCCAGTGAGAGAAGGCAATGCCAGCTCAGAAGGGACGATCAATGAGATGCAAAAGTTTCTGAGTTCATGGAGGAGTATGTACATTTTGAATGCAAATGTATGCAGCTTAATAATGAACCAATCAAGTCCCACCAAGGTTTCAATTGATTGGTCCACTTTCAAGCCGCATATGTTTGCATACAAAATTGACATCATCTTGAATGAACTTGGAAATATTTGCATCTCATTGAGCATCCCTACTACCCAGACTCTCTCTTCTGCAGAAGGGGCAGAGCCAGCACATCATCCAACTAATCTAGAGAGGTGATGGACAGGATGTGTTCTGACCCCATCTATCAGTAGCTATGCAAGCTGTAGTTTAGCGTCATGGAGCAGCGCTCTTCAGTGAATTACTCATAATATTAAAAACTATACCTTCTCACAACTACAGACTAAGTAGGCTGACATCTTCATTTGTGAAACCAAAGTTCCGGTTTATTGAAAACACCTTATTTGTGCATGTTTCTGCTTCATACTGGTTCCAGGGTAGTACAGATAAAGCTATCCACCAAAGCACTGCCTGTAATCACACGGCCATCGTCTTAGTTCATGTCAGACGAAAAAAGTCATGCAATTAATTTCTATAAATATTATTTTAACGACTGAATAGGGGAGACATTTTACATGTTCATTATCTTCCCCTTTCCTTTGTACTTCATGGTGTTTCCAGAACTGTCAGATTCCTATTGAGTATAAATTCTGCTGGAGATAGAGACACTTAGATTATGTAAAAGTAAATAGTTGGGGAAATGAGTCATTATAGAGAAATTGGCAGTGCTCTAAGGCTTGTGTAATTCAGTGGCAGGAGAAATGTCACCTGATCTTCCAGGAGCAGCAGTCACACACAAGTTCCATAATTAAATCCCATTATCAGGGAACTCTTTGTGCTCGGCAGAAGGGCACACAATGAGGAGCTGTGCTGCTATCTGAAAAATGAAATTCCTTATTAGGCCTTGGCCTACTTCTGTCCGCATTACTATTAAGCATTTATTGACTTATTTTTATCTGATACTTTATCTTATTTTAAACATTTTGTTATGGTCATCTCAGTAAATTATTTGCAATAGCTTTATTATAGTTCCCTGCTGCCTTGCTTTGGGAAGAAAACTCAATGTTGTAATGAAATCCATCCGCCCCTGCTTTCCTTGAACGGTCCCTTTTGTACATATGATACAGAGTATAGAGATTCATAATATACCCATTTAAAGAGACATGCTTGGAAGAACAAAGAGAAATTGAGAGCCCAATATGGTGTAGTATTGTTAAGTTGGTTGTGGTTTAAAGCAAAAATCTTAGTTATACTCACAAATATGGGTTACCCATTGGCAACCACTTTAAGTGCAGGTGGGGAGTATTAGAACCTGACTCCACTCAGGTTTTTAAGATGTCGCTCTCTGTAGATAGGAAACGGGGTAGCACCCCTCCACCGAGGGTGGAATCAAGATTTCAGCAAGGCTTGGTGTACAGAGGCGCCAAAGTAGAATAAAAACGTTTAAAAACCGTCTAAAATAGGGGGATGTTAAGGTGGAGTTACCTCCCTCAAAAATATAAAACTCAGTTAAGTCACAATATAGCAATACATATTTTTTTTATTTAACTCCACTTAGTGCAACGCGTTTCGCAGGTGTGGTCCCGCCTCATTAGGCAAACAGTTGTATAACGCAATGGGTCTAAATGCAGAAGTGAGCGCCTCTGTCTCTTTAAAGAGACAGTTTAAGCACAGTATTTTTATATGCACTAAATGGAACATTATTCCCAGCTCCTCCTAGTGTTTGAGGTCCCTCAGATTCCTCCAGATCCCCCCATTGTTTTGCTGTAACTCCAATTAAACTGTCCCGGCCATGCACCTCCTTGCGTAGCCGGGAGCAAGCAATGCATGCACAGTTACAGGCGAACTACACAAGCACAGAACACTTCCAGCCACAGAAGGGACTTTAAAGGAAACCTAAACTGAGAGGGGTATGGATGTTACCTTTTAAACAATACCAGTTGCCTGGCAGCCCTGGCAGTGCCAAATTACACACCTGAAATAAGCATGCAGCTAATCCAGTCTGACGTCAGTCAGCGCACCTGATCTGCATGCTTGTTGAGGGGCTGTGGCTAAGGAAAAATCCATATCCTTCTCAGTTTAGGTTCCCTTTAAGGACTACAGGAGGCTAGAAGAAACCCTAGGTAAGTAAAAGTAAGCTGTTCTCCCCTGGCTCAGGCTTCCCTTTAAATATCAAGCATAAAAATTGTACCTTTTTTTTTAAACAGTGTTATATTGTTGATTAAAGTACCAGTTGTCTGAATACATCTGCACCTTAGAGATCTCCAGCTACCTGCTCACCAAAGACCTATCTACAAATCATGCAGTCCCCAGCAAAACTTTAATGGACACCCCCCCCCCCCCATTGTTTTTACCCTTTTCTTCTATGTTGGTGACTCCAGCTGCCTGAAGGCACATCTGGCATGGGTCATAAAGTTTGGTTATGGTGATTCCACCACCCATTACAAGTGTAGCCACAATAGCACCTGATCTGGGGGGTTTGACCCTGTATTAGTGGAAGGAAGGGTAAGTAATTTGGGGCTCCTCATACTCATCCAAGTTCTGTGGGGTTGCCTCATGATTTGTAGTTGGATCTCTGGCCACCAATGTGCTGCCTATAGGTCAAATCTCTAGGTTTCTAGAATGCAGCTTGAAGGCACATTTCCAGCATCATGTCTTCCTAGTTATGGTTTGTGTTTTTCTAGTTCATATCTCATGTGCGCTGAAGCTCCTTGATTTGTTGATGTAAGATTAACCACTTGTAAAGATACTGTGAGAAGGTGCCATCAGATACTGCCATAGGATGTGACACTTCTGGCTGTGTCTCATCCTCTTGCAGCATGATGGTGTTGAGCCAAGAAGCAGTCCTGCCCACAGAGTCTGCTGGTATTGCTTTCAGCTGGGCTGTTTCATATTTAAGCTGAATTATTTGGCAAAATGAATCAAGCAGGGCCAACTCTTATGCCCTCATTACATCTGTGCAAGATGGACTTTTCAAAGCAGAAACAAATGACTCCTAAAATGAAAAGGGCAAGTTTAAGTTTCTCACAGTATGGTGGATTTTAGTAATGGGTATTCTGGTACTCAGTTGATTTTAAAGTTACTGTTTATTATTGTCTTGGGATTTGTTATCCATTTTGTGTCTTCCAATTTGTTATACATTTTATTTTGTTACTTTAGTCACTGTAATTACCAATTCTGTATTTTGTACCAACTCTACATTTTGTATCAATTCTGTATTTTGAAGATTGGCATATAACATTGTCTGTATGATTTGTACCCCATGTTTGTTTCTTACTGTACAATGCTACAGAATATGTTGGTGCCTTATAATTCAATAATTATAAATATTATTATTATTGCTCAATCACCAATATTAGTGAGGATCTAAAGGCTTGTATATGGTAGTGCAAAGCTATGGTAAAATGGGGGCTGCGTAGAGCACTCTGGCTACGATCTCATCCAGGGGGTAATTTTGGCTCTGGCGGTGCCCAATTAATACTGGGAATAGGCTTCCAGTGCCCGTTAATTAGCATAAGGTAGGGAGTATCTCGAGGTGAAGGCGGCGGTTATACAGGCGGTGATTGAGGTGGGCGGAGGTAGATTAGGATTAGAAATCGTTAGTGTGAGAACAGGGTAGGTTTAGTTGTTTGTAATTATTGGCAGATATTTTGGTGGGGGTTAGTTAGGGTTAGTGTGTGTGTGTGTGTGTGTGTGTGTGTGGGGGGGGGGGGGTTGTTGCCAGTTAAGGTTAGGCATTTGCGGAGGGAGGGCTCCTGTGAGAATGAGGGTAGGTTACGCCCTGGTAAAATATCAGTAAAAATTAGTGATAATCTACTAACAGAGTGACCCAGTGATTAATAGTAGAATATCAGTATTTTACCAATATTCTACTAGCGGCTGTCCTCGCCACCCACATTACTGCGGCACGCTTTTTTAATGGATGCCTTGAAACCTGGTTCCCAATCAATAATGAAAAAAATTCAAAGAGAGATACAACTAAGCAATTAGCAAATAGCCAGTTACATGGGTCATAAATATTACAGGGCTATCTGTCAGCAAATTCTTCTATGTTTACTATCAGTCTTCAAACAACTGAGCTAGTATTAATTAGCAGAATGTCCACTTAGAGCAATCAAATACTAATGAATACTGACGTTTCTTCAGTACACTGATTTGTAGCTGCTACAGATAGTATTTACTAAGGAGCTCGTCTCAGCATGGAAATCATTGGAGAACATGAGTGATCCTACACAACTGACCTAGCGTTACAAATCATCTATTAGCAAGAATTTGAACTGAGCTATACAAGGCTGGTAGGAAAGATGGGGCAATTCTTAATCAAGTAAATCTATTTTTTATGGCTAGCACTGCAGCAGTAGATCTGTTTATCCCAGCGCAGTATGTACTAAAGCATTTAACCCCTACCCCACCAGTGTCTTTATCAGAGAGTTAAATAAAAGCTATGAGAAATTGTTTCTCGTTGCAAGCAGGGTGCTGATGAGAGGCCTATAAATATACTGGGAAGATTGGGGGAAGGGTTAAATCCCGAGCCTGGTGGAACTCTACAGAACGGTGGCTGCAGTGCTGGCGAGTCAGCACAGAGAAGGTGAGCGAAACCAGATGATGCAGGTGGAACAACTCCCATTCTCCTGGCAGCTCCAAACCTTGTGCGTAGCTCTCTGGGTCTTGTTACTGGCTTTTCCACCAAGACATTATCTAAAACATCATATGTAAAAGTTATGTAGGTGAATACAAATTCCCTTATTCCGAGTGATCAAAAATGGAGAAATGTATCTTTAAATAAATCATGTAGAAAGGGCTGATTCTTGCTACAATGGGGCCCCTGGACAAAATTTACCTGGGGCCCCCTAAAAGGCCCCCCTCAACAGACCTGACCCGCCTCTGATAGACCTGCTTCTCCCTTCCCTAAAGTGGCAGTAGAGACACCTTTGTTGATACCAAATTCCCCCCAGGGTCCCCAAGCAGCTGCCTTGTCACCTCAAGTTTCCCCTCAACTTACCTGTTGTTCCCCAGGGCCCCTACTGAGTCTTTGGCAGAGTAGCGTCTCACCTGCAGGGGCACTACTCTGTTAGTCTCTATGCTCTACGTCGTCACTCACCGCTGGCTGCATCTTCTTTGTGACCTGCGGCATAATATGTAATGACATGAACTCAGTCACCGAGGCGCCCCTGCAGGGGTGAAGAAGAGAGTGCACAGATGACAGTTGAGATGCTACTCTGCTGAAGACTCTGCAGAGGCCCTAGGGAACAAAAGTTAGGGCTGGTTCACACTGTGAACGTTTTCGATTATCTTTAAGCACTGGCAATTTTAAAAATCTCTTTAAAAGCGCTAGTGCAATGTTGCTCTATGTGAGTGTTCTCGCATGAGCGATGAGCTTTCTTTCCAATCACAAACGTGGCTCCTGCACCATTTTCTGAGTGTTTGTGCTTCAATACAAAGTATAGGGAAATTGCAAAGCGCTTAAAGCGATTTCTCCAGTGCCTTTACGAATAAATACATTGGGCTTGATTCACAAAGCGGTGCTAACTAGTGGTGCTCAAATACCCCTTTTCAAAATTCGAGTTAGGTCGAATTCGAATAGTAAATTATTCGAGATCAGTCGAATATTCGAGTCGAATAATTTTTACTATTCGATTCGACCTCGGAATTCGAGCTCACTATTCGAGTCGGTATTCGAGCTCATTATTCGAGCTGACTATTCGAAATGGCCTTAAATAGCTTCCAACACTTGTTTTGAGGGTGAATGATGCAAGAAACCTCTTTTTTTTCCAAGTAACAACAGCAAGTGATTATGTGGGGATGTTCCTTTAAAAAAAAAAAGTTGAAAAGAGAAGTTGTGTCCAGAAATTTGTTCAGTACTGTATATACTTCTTCTTCTTCTTCTTCTTCTTTATCTTCTATATCTTCTTCTTCTTCTTCTTCTATATCTTCTTCTTCTATATCTTCTTCTTCTATATCTTCTTCTATATCTTCTTCTTCTTCTTCTTTTATATTGTCTTCTTCTTCTTCATCTTCTTCATCATCATCATCTTCTTCTTCATCTTCTTTTTCTTCATCTTCTTCATCTTCTTCTTCATCTTCTTCTTCATCTTCTTCATCTTCTTCTTCATCTTCTTCATCTTCTTCATCTTCTTCTTCTTCTTCTTCTTCATCTTCTTCATCTTCAACTTCTTCATCTTCTTCTTCTTCTTCATCTTCTTCTTCTTCATCTTCTTCATCTTCAACTTCTTCATCTTCTTCTTCTTCTTCTTCATCTTCTTCTTCTTCATCATCTTCATCTTCTTCTTCTTCATCTTCTTCTTCTTCATCTTATTCTTCTTCATCTTCTTCATCTTCATCTTCTTCATCTTCTTCATCTTCTTCATCTTCTTCTTCTTCATCTTCTTCATCTTCATCTTCTTCTCCTTCTTCTTCTTCTTCTTCTTCTTCTTCTTCTTCTTCTTCTTCTTCATCTTCTTCTTCTTCTTCTTCATCTTCTTCATCTTCTTCTATATCGTCTTCTTCTTCACTTATTTCTCTTTTCAATTTTTTTTTTTAAAGAAATGCAGCTATTTTTGAGCGTAACAAATAGCTGGTGGCGCACGCATGTTGGAAGCGCCATTGTATGTGCTCCCTGGCAGTGGAAACACACAGACAGCAGGAGGTAAATTCAGCAGCAGGAGGAGGAGGATGAGTGTGTGGCAGCAGGCAGTCAATGAGGCAGGCAGCGTGACATAATAGCCCTGGTACCTAGCGGTGATACCAGGCCGTAAATGAACACAACAGGAGGTCCCAGACAGCGGTCGTGCAGCCCACATCGTGTCCAATACACAACTGGGACAACACAGTTTTCAACCCGGGCACCTCAGAAAAATTAAACCTTTTTTTTTTTTTTTTTATGGTTTTTTGGTTTTGTTTGTAAAACAAATTACACAGATATATAGCTATTGTTTGACGTAATAGCTGGTGGCAGAGTGGCAGCAGAAGGTAAATCTGTGTACCCTGGCAGTGGGAAACACAGACAGACAGCAGAAGGGCAGTACGCAGCCCACTGTAGGTGTAAAATGTGTGGCTGCAGGCGACTTAATAGTCAAAGTGAACCAGGCTGGCTTAGTGAGCAGGAGCCAGGAGGTGGTAAAGGGTGGTAAGGCACATTAACGATGGTTCTTAGCCAGTTCATGTCCCCCTCTCGCCGACAACAGGGGCCAGGAACTCGCCTTCCACCCATGCCTGGTTCATCTTGAGAAACGTCAGTCTGTCCACAGACTTGTGAGACAGACGTGAGCGTTTCTCGGTGACCACACCACCAGCTGCACTGAAGCAGCGCTCGGACAGCACGCTGGAAGGGGGGCAGGACAGCACTTCCAGGGCGTACTGCGCCAGCTCGCTCCAGATCTCCATGCGCTTGACCCAATACTCCATGGGATCAACAGGGGCATCGCTGTCAAGCCCGCTGTAGGACCCCATGTAGTCAGCCACCATGCGGGTCAGGCGCTGGCTGTGACCGGTGGAGGATGCTGCTGCATGCACCTCCTCTCTAGTCACTGCTGCCGGAGCCTCTACAGTCCTGTAGAGCTCGTGGCTGAGAGACAGCAGGTCTGTGGGGCGCTTGCTGCTGGATGCAGGCACCTGCTGCTGCCTCTGTGCTGGCTGCTGGACAGTGGGGGTGGAAGGCTGGGGGAAGGCTTCCTCCAAGCGCTCAACAAGGGCCTGCTGCAAGCTCCTTATTTGTTGCGCTGGGTCTCCTCCTGCAGGCGGCAGGAACTGGCTCAACTTCCCCTTGAGGCGTGGGTCCAACATCATGCTGATCCAGATGTCCTCCCTCTGCTTCATCTGGATCACCCTGGGGTCTCTGCGCAGGCACGTCAGCATGTGCGCTGCCATTGGGAAGAGGCGGGCCACGTCTGCTGGCACATCGACGGCAGTGCTGCTGTCCTCATCCTCCTCCTCTGCCTCGTCAGCCTCATCCTCTCTCCACCCCCGCACCAACTCAGCTGCACTGTGCTGCTCCCCCTCATCACCAGCAAGGTCAGGGACCTCCACCAAGTCCTCCTCCTCCTCCCCCTCAGAGGTGGACTGTGCAGCTGCTTGCCGCTCCTGCTGGTCCAAGGCTGCCGCTCCCTGTTCCAGCAAAGCATCGAGGGCCCTGTTCAGCAGACAAACCAGGGGCACCCACTCGCAGACCATAGCATGGTCCCTGCTCACCATGTTAGTGGCCTGCAGAAAGGGAGCCAGCACTAAGCACACCTGCTGCATGTGCCTCCAGTCATCATCGGGGACGATGGACGGGATGTTGCTGGTCTTGTCCCTTCTCTGAGCGGCGGAAACAGTGGCCAGGGCAAGGTACTGTTTGACAGCGCGCTTCTGTTCAACCAGTCGCTCCAACATCGCCAGGGTGGAGTTCCAGCGAGTCGGAACGTCAAGGATCAGCCGATGGCGTGGCAGATCCAGCTCCTTTTGCACGTCTTCCAGGCTCGCACAGGCTGCAGCCGAGCGCCGGAAGTGACGCACAACGTTCCTTGCCGTTTCCAGCAGTTCGCCCATCCCCTGGTAGGTGCGCAAGAACTTCTGCACTACCAGGTTCAGCACGTGGGCAAGACAAGGGATGTGGGTCAGGTTTCCCCTGTCTATTGCGGTAACCAGATTGGCCCCATTGTCGGCCACCACCTCTCCGACTCTGAGGCCTCTGGGGGTCAGCCAAATCCTCTCCTGCTCCTGGAGTTTGGCCAACACATGGGTTGCCGTCAGCTTGGTCTTCCCAAGGCTGACCAAGTGCAGCAGTGCTTGGCAGTGGCGGGCCTTCACGCTGCTGCTGAGGCGGGGGGTTTGGCCAGGTGTGCCGGAGGATGGCAGAGGATCGGAGGAACCTGCTGCAGTTCCCCTGACCCTGCGGGGTGGCACCACCCACTGTGTTGCTGCTGCTGCTGTGCCCGCTGCTGCTCTCCCATCCTCACCCCCTTCCACCAAGCTGACCCAGTGGACAGTGAAGGACAGGTAGCGGCCTGTCCCGAAGCGGCTGCTCCAGGAGTCCATGGTGACGTGGACCCTTTCACCAACCGCGTGCTCCAGCCCTCGCTCCACATTGGCCATCACAAAGCGGTGCAGTGCAGGAATGGCCTTGCGGGAGAAAAAGTGTCTGCTGGGGAGCTGCCAGTCTGGGGCTGCGCAAGCAAGCAGCGCACGAATGTCGCTCCCCTCCTGCACGAGCGTGTACGGCAGGAGTTGGGAGCACATGGCCCGTGCCAGCAAGCCGTTCAGCTGCCGCACGCGACGGCTGCTGGGAGGCAGAGCCCTAACCACCCCCTGGAAGGACTCGCTCAAAAGGCTCTGGCGTGGCCTTTTGCTGGCACGGGAATCAGCAGACACAGCGGAGGAGGCCACTGAGGACTGGCTGCCAGAACAGGCCTCAGTGTCGGCGGCAGGAGTTGCAGAGGGGGGAGGAGCAGTGCGTTTCCGCACTCCTGCTGGTGCTGCTGGAGGAGCAGGAGGGCGGGTGGCTGCTGTTGCTGCTGCTGCTGAAGGCTGTGCAGTGATGGGTGTGGTGCCACTGCCAGCACCAGATGCCTTCAGCCTCTGGAACTCCTGATGCTGGTGGAAATGTTTCGCAGCAAGGTGGTTGATGAGCGAGCTGGTGCAGAACTTTAAGGGGTCTGCACCTCTGCTCAACTTCCGCTGACAGTGGTTGCAAGTGGCGTACTTGCTGTACACTGTGGGCATGGTGAAAAAGCGCCAGATTGGTGACAGAAACATCCCCCTACGGCATGGAAGCGCTGCTGCCTGTCTCCCTGTGGTGGTTGGGGGTGGGGCTTGGGGGGCTTGGGTGCGGCTGGTGGTGGTACTGGCAGATGCTGCTGCTGCTGCTGCTGAGCCTGAGACACCAGCAGGCTGTGGGACCTGCCTACTGCTGCTGCCAATGCTTGCAATGATGCGCCTCCTTGCAAGGCCCACAAGAGCATCCTCCTCCTCCTCCTCAGAGCTGCTGAGGACGACATCCCCTGGAGGTGGTGGCACCCAGTCTCTGTCTGTCACCGGGTCATCAACATCCTCCCCCTCCTGAAACATGTCCTGCTGGGATGAGGACCCCCCAAACTCCTCTCCTGATGCATGGATGGGCTGCTTGACTGTCGCCACAGTCTTGCTGTCCAATCACTCATCCCCCAAAGTGCCCATCAGCATCTCCTCCTCAAGATCGCCAACAACAGCAGACAATTTACTCATGATGCCTGGGGTCAAAAGACTGCTGAATGACAGGTCGGCGAGTGACGGTGAACTGGCCTCCTCCCCAGACCCTGCTGGGCGGCTGCTGCGAACAGGGGTGGTGGTGGTGAGGGTGGAGGCCTCAGATGCAGAGCTGATGGCGGGCTGCTCATCCTCCGTCATGAGTTGCACCACAGTGTCTGCATGCTTTTCCTCAATGGGACGTTTCCGACCCGGCTGGAGGAAAATCAGAGCAGGTGCTACACGCTGCTGCTGCTGTGTCTCTGCAGCGTGAGTTGCAGATGCTCCTGCTGGGCGGCGCCCAAGGCGTCCACGGCCAGTGGCTATGGGAGGAATGTTAGCCACTGACGCTGCTGCTGCTGCTGCTGCGGAACTGTGCATGGTGGCGCGCCCGCGCCCGCGGCTTGCCACAATGCTGCTCCCTCTCCTCCTGATTCCCTTGCTGCCCTTCCCCTTGCCCAAACCGCGCTGGCTGCCACTTCCAGACATCTTCGATGTTTTGGGCGTATAGACAAAAGTTTTTTAAAAGGGCGGGTGAAAAGTGGGGTACTTTAATGGAGTGGGTTGGTGGGTGAGGTGACTGAGTGAGTGTCCCTAGTACAGTAAGTAAGTAGTAACAGTCAGGAAGTACAACTAGCAGTTACAATAATCAGTAGTAATCACAAGTAAATTTAGTGTGTGTACACTACAGACAGTGAGTGCACGCACGCGCAAACACGCGCAGGAGCTAGCCTATGAACAGTGACTGAGTGTCCTAGACTACTAGTACAGTAAGTAGTAACAGTAAGTACAACTAACTAATTACAATAATCAATCAGTTATCAGAAGGAAATAGAGTGTGTGTAGTGTGTACACAGACAGTGAGTGCACACACGCAGGAGCTAGTAGCCTATGAACAGTGACTGAGTGTCCTAGACTCCTAGTACAGTAAGTAGTAACAGTAAGTACAACTAACTAATTACAATAATCAATCAGTTATCAGAAGGAAATAGAGTGTGTGTAGTGTGTACACAGACAGTGAGTGCACACACGCAGGAGCTAGTAGCCTATGAACAGTGACTGAGTGTCCTAGACTCCTAGTACAGTAAGTAGTAACAGTAAGTACAACTAACTAATTACAATAATCAATCAGTTATCAGAAGGAAATAGAGTGTGTGTAGTGTGTACACAGACAGTGAGTGCACACACGCAGGAGCTAGTAGCCTATGAACAGTGACTGAGTGTCCTAGACTCCTAGTACAGTAAGTAGTAACAGTAAGTACAACTAACTAATTACAATAATCAATCAGTTATCAGAAGGAAATAGAGTGTGTGTAGTGTGTACACAGACAGTGAGTGCACACACGCAGGAGCTAGTAGCCTATGAACAGTGACTGAGTGTCCTAGACTCCTAGTACAGTAAGTAGTAACAGTAAGTACAACTAACTAATTACAATAATCAATCAGTTATCAGAAGGAAATAGAGTGTGTGTAGTGTGTACACAGACAGTGAGTGCACACACGCAGGAGCTAGTAGCCTATGAACAGTGACTGAGTGTCCTAGACTCCTAGTACAGTAAGTAGTAACAGTGAGTACAACTAACTAATTACAATATTCAATTACAATAATCAATCAGTTATCAGAACTTGGAAATAGAGTGTGTGTAGTGTGTACACAGACAGTGAGTGCACACACGCAGGAGCAGCTAGTAGCCTATGAACAGTGACAGTGAGTGTCCTAGTACAGTTACAGTATATAACTACAATACTAATACAATCAGTAGTAAAGGACAGCAGAAATACTGGTATAGAATAGAGAGAAATAAACAGAGGACAGGAGGACAGCTGCCCACACAGGCAGGCCCTGAGGCCTAAAGCTGTAAGCCTGCAGCAGCTGGCCTGTCTCTATGTAACACAAAAGCTACTAACTAAAATACAATGTCTAACTAACTAACAACAATATAGGTGTGTATAGGAGGTGTATGTGAGCAAAAACGCTAGGTAAATGACCACAATAAAGCTCTTGCTAAGCCAAAGCACAAAGGAGCAACTCTCTCTCTATGCAAGTCTCAGGCAAGGACGGAGAAACGTAACATGGCGGCCGCTATTTATAGGGTAGGGGCTGGCCAGGGTCCCCCTCTGTGATTGGCTGCCGTCAGAGGGCCTGGGAGCCCTCTGATTGGCTCTAAGGACATCAATCTGGGCTATGACGCTATTCGAGCTCGGTACCGAGCTCGAATAGCGCCGTTTGCTCGAATAGCTCGAATAGTGAATGGGCTATTCGAGTGTACGCGAATAGCCCATTCGAATAGCTACAGCTATTCGGAGCTCGAATACCGAGCTCGAATAGCTGGAAAAGAGCTCGAATATTCGAGCTACTCGAATATTCGAGCTCTGCTGAGCACCACTGGTGCTAACCTAGATAGAGACTTTAGGCATGATAACCATTGCACCACACTGGTGAAAAGCCAGTTTAGGTGTGATAAGTTTAGGCATGATAAGTTTAGGTGTGATAAGTTTAGGCATGATAAGTTTAGATAAGTTTAGATCGCTTGCAAAGTCCCGCACGCAAAGCAGCGCCATTAAACTTTATACGAAGTGCACCAGACTTTGCTAGCGTAAAACTTTTGATCAGCTGTGCACTGCGGTGCTAACGCAGTTGGCGCTTAAACTTATCACACCTAAACTTATCACACCTAAACTTATCATGCCTAAACTTATCACACCTAAACTTATCACACCTAAACTTATCATGCCTAAACTGAGTTTAGGCATGATAAAGGGCTTTTCACCAGCGTGCTAACTGTTAGCATCGCTTTGTGAATCAGGCCCATTGTATTTATTCAGTTCCAGGTCAAAGACTTCACTTCCTGAGTGTCAAAAAAAAATTGGCAGACAAAAGTGCTTTGAAAAGCGCTTCACAAAGCTTAAATCGCTCTAAAAGCGCTTAGAAAAGCGCTTTAAAAAGCACTTACAAAAGCGCTCAGTGCTTGTGACTTTTCTGGCGATTTATAATGTGAACAAAGTCTTAAGTTTGGGGGAGCCCCTGGGGGAGAGGGGGATACTGGGCAACAGCTGGCTCGGGGCCCTGCGGCAATTTCTCTGCATTCAGACTGATTGTTGGTTCCTGGTGTATGACCACTGCGACTGCATCTTCAGGAGATAAAACAACCCACAATTCAAAGCTTTATTTTCATGCTTAACACATTCTGATTAAGGTACAGAAGGAGCGTTTCAAACACCTCACAATCTTTGTGAGCTAATGGTGAACTATGGCCTTAAATATAAAAATCTGCGTTATATTAAATTATAGTTAACAAAATGAACAAAATATAAGACATGAGTTGATGCCTTCTATATGGATAAATTATCAGTAGTGCACTTCTGAAAAACGCAATGCAATTTTGCAAAGTGTGCTCCCAGCCTCAAACATCCAATAAAATCAAAAGATAAAAATACCACATCCCAAAAACATATAGATAAGTTAATTGGCTAATTGGTCCAGGAGAGGACCAAGGAGGACGCCCGGGGGATTTTGCAGCCTAAGTAAGTACCAGTTTCATTTTTTTGGGAATGCTCAGGGTCCCTTTAAGAAAAGGCTAAAACCCACCTCTTTTCCCAAGCCTTTGAGACTGCAGTAAAAGATGTGAAGATTTCTCTGCCTTCTTCAATAACAAAGTGTCTGCCATCCATGCCAGAATTATACCAACAACCTCAATGGACCCTAGGACTTTGTATGCGCTTATTGCTGTCTTTAACACGTTGAGTGAGGACGTGTGACCTGAATCCAGGCCAAATTGGTCAGTTAATGCAGTGCCCAGAGCTGATCAGACCAGCACTACACAAAATGCTCCTTGCAAAGTGGGCTGCACCCAGATGCACTAAAGAAAGCAATCATAAAACCACTCTTGAAGAAACAATAAATGGATCCTGAGTCAGGATTCAGGAAAAAGCACAACACTGAAACAGCACTAGGCCAAGTAATGAATGCTATACTTACAGCAAGATACAAGGGTGGGTGCTCAGTTCTGATTCTGCTTGACTTGTCAGCAGCTTTAGATACCATGGATCATGAAATATTAATTCAGCGATTGCAGACATACTGTGGCTTAAGGGGTGCTGTTCTCAGCAGGTTTCAATCTTGCCTGTCTGGCAGGACACAAGTGTGCCTGGGCACCCACTACTCTAAATCAGAGCCACTTGCTTATGGTGTCCCACATTGATCTGTGCTATTACCATTACTCTTTCTACATGCTTCTAGTGGGCAAAATAGTCCAGAACTATGGCCTAGGGTACCATTGTTATGCAGAAGACACACGTCTGTATCTGCCCTTCAAGCCTGGGACACAAGACCCATCAGCATCCATCAATGCCTGTCTAGTGGAATTTCTTGTAATTAGGTTGATTACTGATGTTAAAAACTTCTGCATAAACTTAAATTGGTTGGGACACCATGGCCCATATGCAATTTACTTTTTCTCCTTAGTTTTCTCCAAGTTGATATTTTTCGACTTGTCAATAAAATGTCTTTTAAGCCACCAGAAAGCTAGAAAATACTCAAAATAATTTTGATAGTACTTTTTCACCTACTTTTTGGTACTTTTTTAGTTGAATAGTGCTGGAAAGTTATTTTAAATAAAAGATGAAAAAGTATCTCCTAGGAGAAAATAAAGGAGGAAAAGTTAATTGCATATGGCCCATGTGAGATATGTATGGTGTGCTTCACCTTCGACTAACCTGTTATCTTCTTGTATGCAAGCAATTGTAATCACATTTTTCAATAGAGTATTTCTGGGCAGCAAAATAGGTAAACAGGTCATAGATGACAATGGATAAGCAAGATTTTCAAATAGCTACTTAAATTGTTATTACATTCTCTACTTAAACAATACTGTGATGTGCACACCAGATCTGAGGGCTGGTGCACACCGAGCGGCTTTTTGGGCGTTTTCAGATCCGCTTGCGGCTGCGGATCTGCTTGGTCAATGTATCTCAATGGGGTGGTGCACACCAGAGCGGCAGGCGTTTTGCAGAAACGAAAAATGCCTGGGTGAGGCATTTTTTGGATTTCGGATGCGTTTCTGCCTCAATGTTAAGTATAGGAAAAACGCAAACCGCTCTGAAAAACGCCTGTTCAGAGCGGTTTTGCAGGCGTTTTTGTTACAGAAGCTGTTCAGTAACAGCTTTACTGTAACAATATATGAAATCTACTATACTGAAAACCGCAGCAGCAATCCGCAAAACGCTAGCAAAACGCCTCATAAAAATAAAAAAAAGCGTTCAAAAATCTGCTAGCATTTTGCGGATCTGCTAGCGGGTTTTGGTGTGCACCAGCCCTCAATGGGCAAAGATGATTAGTCATTGTCATAGCCATTTAATAGTGTTCTTTTTGAATTTAAAGTGTCAGTGTACTTTGTGCGGTTAAAACGCCTTCCGATCAATAATGCAATATACTTGTGTTATTGATCTAAGCCCTGTTTTGAAGCCTGAAGTCTACATTAAAAAACATTGAATTAGCACTGCTGCCCATGCCTTACCCTCTACAGTTAGTCTTGTGTGTGGGTGGAGAGTACTTTAATGCAGCCACTATGATATTTGGGTGCCAGGTGTGTCAGTTGTTAAAGTACCCATAATGTGCTGTTGCCTGTATTCTACAATTAACTTAGCGATTACTGTTTTTCCAGTGTTTCTCCCTGTTAATTGGCTATTGCTAAATTCTGCCATTTTCCTTGTGATGCGTAACCCTAACCTCCCCCTAGCGTAAACCCCTTTCTAATGTATCTCCCTTCCTTAACGTTACATTTTCCTGATGCCTAACCCTAACCTCGTGCATCTCATTTGTTGTGTTCCAAAGTAATGTAGAATCAGCAACTGAAAAGTAATTTAACTCACTCGCTCACCTGTAAATTAGCTAAGAGTATGAAACCGGGCACCCTGTTGGCTAAACCCCTGTGGTGGTTTTGCCTGAAGCATTTCTGATCCAGGTCTGTTGCCATGGCCCACCCTCAGCTCTACAGCTGCTGATCTTCGGATGACCAATTGACTTAAATTACTTTTCGATCTACGATTCTGCCACAGGTGCTCTTTAACCTCTTCTACACTAGGCTAGTTGAAATCTACTGCCTGTTTGTGGCCACTTACCCTGCCAGGGTGTAGATTTAATGCAACAGAAAAACTTGGAGGAAAGACACGGAGCACGTATACCCCAGAGAATATAACACAGACTGGTTCAATCAGTAAAATATCATAATTTTTATTAGAATATCAAAAAGTAAGTAAAACAAGATTATTCTCCTAAAACAACGGCGGTGGTTGATCAGACCACCCCGCACTCACACAACGCACTCCAATCACCCAGCCAGCCACAGCTCACCCCAACAAACACGAGTTTTAATGCTATATAGCGATTTCCCTGAGAACGTCACGCGAGCAACGGAGAGCCGCACTTTCCTACTCCGCAAAGGAATTTGTGCATATCCATAGGGCAACAGATGACTGCCCTCTTCACCAAGGCTCAGTTTGACACAGAGCCAGCAGATAGTGGTAACTTGTCAGATGCAGCTACATGCAGTCATTAATCCAGGCGTTCAAAAGCCAACATAGCAGGTAAAGCACTGAAGATATAGATGCAAGCACAGTCATATAGATCAGAGTGGATAAATGACAGGAAGCCGACGCTGTATGCAGATGAGCAAAGCAAAGCAGAAGCAGTTCATGCAAGCTAACAGTTTGTGCTATACAGTACCGAGTCCTCGGTGTCCAGCCTCCAAGTTTAGAGTCACTGTATCCACAGGGTATGTGCAAGATATGTAGTCCCAGACAAATCCCATGCAGTTGCGGAGTAATGGACTCTGAGTGCCAGGAGTTGTGGGGAGCTGAGCAGGTCCGCTGGTGCAGAGAGCGGGCGGGAGCCTCAGGGTAGCAGCTAACCACTCGCCAAACATACCACATGTAGCCACGACATGTTTCACCGGACACTTCCGGTTTCCTTAGGTGGGCGTGGTAAAAACAAGGGTGTAGATTTAATCTTTTTCCCACCGCAGACTCCTTAAGGGGCCAGAACTGTCCTGTCCCAAACAGGTTAAGCAGCAAGGGGGATGGGTGTCATTATAAAGCTTACATAAGGCAGCAAAATGTCTAGAAGCACTCCCACTAGCACTTGCAACGTGTCAACAGCTAGTGATAAATGCACAAAAATCCAGAAATGTTTTATTAATACCAGAGAAACCCTGAATAAGGGATATTGTAAACAAATCTCTATATACAGAATGTGGCTTTTAAAAACCAGCAATATTTGTTACAATGCCAGTCATCATTCGCAGCTGTTCATTGCCAGGCAGGCTTGTTGGTTGTGAGTTCACAAGGCCTTCCCTAGTGTGATGCGACATGTGTAAGCAACCAAGCTCTAAGCCTTAGCAAAGGTTCAAAGATGTCCATTTCATAGAAAATAGCAGATGCTATTTATAGCAGTTACAAAATGAATAATTTGCTTGGCATGCATCACATTTCTTAAAGCAACTTTATGGATGCTTTTAGAATGTGCCACTGTGCTAAAGTCCAGAGAATCTGCCTTACTTTAAAAGTTGTCCTCACAATGAGTGCCACGCTCAGAAGGCCTCTGGGCGGACAACAGTCTCTTGTCCCCTTTGTGCAGCCCCCCGTTACTCATATTTACATCTCTTTGCAGGTATGCATCCTCTGTTCAGTGGCAAGAGAGAACAGGCATGAATGTATTCCATTTGAATGAGAAGTGTTCTGCATAATTAGAATCATGGGTTGGTATAATTAGACTGCAGAGATTTTGATATCGGAAATGGAAGTCTCATAACAGGTTTAGGATTACGTTTTCCCAGAATGCCAGGTTATTGACAACTGACGGAATTCACACAGCCTGGTGCCCCGATGTATGCAAACATCACCAGAATGTAAAACAGATTCCCTGCTCAGGTATTTGATGTCTGATGGATGTGCTTCATGATTATTTTAGAATGGCGGGAAGGCTGGCATGGACACTTACAATAAATCTGTAAAGATAGAAATACCTGAGCTGCCATAAGTGAACTGTTTTGCTAAAGTAAAATTAAACTTTTGGGAAAATAAATACATAAAATAATTGGCTACTTAAAGTGTACCTGAAAAGTCTTTCACCATATTTGCCTGGGGCTTCCTTAAGCCCCCTTGCTTGAGGCCGCTCAGTCCCTCACTGTCTCCCTAGGTGGCCCCTGTCCCAAAGCCCATCGTGCTCCCACAGATAGGAGCATTCCACACTTGTGCAGTACTACTACACAGATGCTGAATGATTCCAGGGACGAGAGCTCGCCGGGGGAGCGCACCTGGCTGGGCTGTTCATGCGCGATGAATCATGACCCGTCCCAGGCTAATGGGCCGCACTGTGGGGGACAGGAGCCACTTGGGGAGACAGCAAGGGACTGAGCAGCCTCAGGGGGGCTTAAGGAAGCCCCAGGTAAGTATAGAACCTGTGATGGCTTTCATCTCAGGTTTACTTTAAATGCTTAAATGCCTACATACCTTATTAAGCTTGGAGCTGCAAAGAGTTGACTTGAAGGTTGAATGCAAGGAGTTGATCTGAAGGTTGTGAGACCTCCCCATGTGTATACATTCTAACCTCTGCTTTGGTGACAAGATAAAAAAAAAACCTAACGATAGCATTGTGTGTGTGGTGTGTGTGTGTGTGTGGTGTGTGCGTGTGTGTGTGTGTGTGTGGTGTGTGCGTGTGCGTGTGTGTGTGTGTGTCGCAATAGGGCCGCACTCGTGACCCAGATCTTAATTCCGAGCCATTGTCACAATTCTTTGGGGATCCACATTTGGCAATGGGGGACTGGAGGACATTGTGGGACGTCTCTATATGATCCAGAGGCTTTCCTCTTCTTAGGTAAGTGTGTATTTTTCTTGTACCTGAGGTTCACCTGGAGTACACTTTAAGTGACTCACTAGACATTGAATTCAGGATCAGGGTGACAAGCCTTGTGATCTTGTCTTTAAAGTGAACCCGAGACCGATATATATAGGCTATACTTATGCTTACCTGGGGCTTCCTCCAGCCCCATGAGGTGTGTGGGCTCCCTCGCTGTCCTCTCTGGCCGCTTCAGTGTCTTCTAATTAGCCTGGTAATCTGGCCAGGTGCGAAGGTTGTAGGCTTCAGCGAATACACGTGCCCCCTCCGCGGGAGTGTTCTGCAGTAGTACAGCACAGGGGCAGAACGCTCTCATTTGCAGGAGCGTGATTGGGTGGTGCACACGTGGCCGAGCCATACATGCACAAAAGAGCACAGCCGACCAGGTTACCGGAGCTGATTAGAAGATAACGGAGCAGCCGGAGAGGATGGTGAGGGGCTGCAGGAAGCCCCAGGTAAGTATAAATATGCAATATATCGAGATCTGAGGTTTGCTTTAAGAAATACCACTATTCAACTGAAGAACTAGTGATATCATTTGTCAAGATATCTAATTTGGCCTGTGACGTGAATGTAATTAAATAACTGGTCCTGAAAAGTGTGTCAAATGATGTAAGCCAAAGCAAGTATAAATCAGCATTTAGTGATGTGGTGCTGGTAGTTTGGGCTGAGTGATTTGTGTGATGGATGTTGGGGTGCACAATCATTTTAGAATTGTGTATTTAGGAACAGTAGGTTATTGTCGCCTACTGTTCTGAGCCATATTGAAGTAATGAATAGTGGACAAATCAGGACTTAGTATAAAACATCAGAGTATTTTTTTCTAAGCGTCTGCTCTTTCCATGATTAGAGATACCTGAACATCAAAGCAAGCCTGCCTCTTACTGTCTGAAAATGTGGCTTTAGCCACAAGTAACATTTTTCATGGAGTGATCACAGGGACCAGAAAGAGGAAAGGAATGGATCCAGCATGGACATACCTATATGCTTACCTTAGGTAGCTTTGTCTCAAGTATCCTTTAACCTCCCTGGCGGTAAGCCCGTGCTGAGCATGGGCTATGCCGCCGGGAGGCACCGCTCAGGCCCCGCTGGGCCGATTTGCATAGTTTTTGCTGCACGCAGCTAGCACTTTGCTAGCTGCGTGCAGTGCCCGATCGCCGCCGATCCGCCGATATCCGTCGCGCCGCAGCCGCCCCCCCCCCAGACCCTGTGCGCTGCCTGGCCAATCAGAGCCAGGCAGCGCTGTGGGGTGGATCGGAGTCCCCCTTGACGTCACGACGGCGATGACGTCGGTGACGTCATCCCGCCCCATCGCCATGGCGCCGGGGGAAGCCCTCCAGGAAATCCCGTTCTTTGAACGGGCTCTCCTGATCTCCGATCGGCGGAGGTGATCGGAGGGGCTGGGGGGATGCCGCTGAGCAGCGGCTATCATGTAGCGAGACTTTGTCTCGCTACATGAAAAAGAAAACATTTTTTTTTTAAAAACGCATTTGCTGCCCCCTGGCGGATTTTTAGCAAACCGCCAGGAGGGTTAAGGTAACAGTTGAGGGCACAAGCATTATAAAGACATGCTTAATGGACAGTGTTGTATCTTCAGGGTGAGCCACAGGACTATGGGCACCATGCTCCAGAGCAGTGGTCCTCAAACTAAGGCCCGCGGGCCGAATGTGGCCCCCTTACGTTTTTTAACCGGCCCCCCCCACTCTCAAAATCTATTACTTATAGATGCGGTCCCCTGCATCTTTAAAGAGAAACTCCGACCAAGAATTGAACTTTATCCCAGTCAGTAGCTGATACCCCCTTTTACATGAGAAATCTATTCCTTTTCACAAACAGACCATCAGGGGGCGCTGTATGACTGATATTGTGGTGAAACCCCTCCCACAAGAAGCTCTGAGTACCGAGGTACTTCTGGCAGTTTCCTGTCTGTGAACCTTGTTGCATTGTGGGAAATAGCTGTATACAGCTGTTTCCAACTGCCAAAAAAGCATGCAGCAGCTACATAACCTGCCAACAGTAAAAATGTCACCATGTAATAAATGTCAGAATGTGAATCAGGGATTTAAAAGATTTGACAATGGTCAAACTGACTAAATCATTTATACATAATTATTGTAAAAATGAAGCACTTTTTTTATTACATTATTTTCACTGGAGCTCCTTTTTAAATATCTGCGACCCACATAAAGAAGAGCAGTGCTGGCACCACCCATCCACATGGGTTCAATTGGACTGCAGGTTGTCACCTGGGTATGCTTCACTGTCTGTAGCAAAGATGTTCTTCGGGCGTCACATGAATGGCTGCTTCTCCTCCGGAGTTCTCCTCTGTGTTGCAGGAAATACTATCTGCACATGCTGTGTTGGGGGGGCATACATCAGATTTGGTTAAATGGGAGGCATAAGAGCTGCACATGGTAACAGGTAATAGTTTACACTACCTAGGCTCAATGCAATGTATTCTACATTTTTTGTATACTCCGGCCCCCCAGCAGTCTGAAGTATTTTGACCCGGCCCTTGACCGAAAAACTGGAGAAAGGGGGATATCGTACTACCTATACTAAGGGCAACTTACTACCTATACTGGGGACACCTCTTCTACCTATACTGGGGACACCTTACTACCTACACTGGGGGAACCTTACTACCTATACTGGGTACTGACTACCTTATACTGGGTAGAAAAGATAAGATACCTTTTGCTATATTATACTGGGGGCAAAGTGAGGGCTCTGTGGAAGGAGGAGTGTGGAAGGGGTTGCTCTTTCAATGAGGGTGAGGTAAGATACTGTTATTCAGGAGTTTTTGACTGGAGGGACTACAATTTCAGTGCTTGCCATGGATGCTATTTTACCCAGGTACGCCACTGTTTATGGACATTATAATGGAAAGAAGAGGAGTAACAATGGGGCAGTACACAAGCATGCAGCCTACAGTAAGCGGGATAAGTAAAACTATTTGCTCATTCGAACACTAAACTACATTGGGGGCAGCTTTACACGTTAGATTCTCAGCCAAGATGGCATCAAAAGATCATCTTTACCAAATGTTGTCTAGCATGTCTACAAGGCTTAAAGGACAATTGTAGTGAGAGGTACATGGAGGCTGCCATATTTATTTCCTTCTAAGCAATACTAGTTGCCTGGAAGCTTTGCTGATCTATTGGCCTGCAGCAGTGTCTGAATCAGACCAGAAAGAAGCATGCAGCTAATTTTGTCAGATCTGACAATAATGTCAGAAACACCTGATCTGCTGCATGCTTGTTCAGGGTCTATGACTAATAGTATTAGAGGCAGATCATCAGCAGGGCAGCCAGGCAACTGGTACTGCTTAACAGGAAATAAATATGGCAGCCTCCATATCCCTCTCACTACAGTTGCCCTTTAAACCTTATCCTTTCATTAAGAACTTGCCTAACGCTCTTAAACACAATAAAAATCAAGTAGTTCAATTAGTTTATAGCTAGCAAGGCGTGTACATTGTATAGGCAGTGTGCAAAATCTAACAATTAATACTTGCTGATTAATTAACTCATAAAAAGCATATATTTTTAATATACCGTATTTTTCGGCATATAAGACACTCCGGCATATAAGACGCACCTAAGTTTGGAGGGCAAAAATTAGGGGAAAAAAAAAAATAAACCTAGGTGCGTCTTTAATGCAGGGGCATCTTATTGACCTTTCACCTCCTAAAACTGTCTCTAACTTACTCTATCTACACTACACTATCCCCTGCTGCCCTACCAACTAAGCGACATAGCAATTCACTACACAACACTGCACTAACACACCACTTCACTATCCTGCACTAACACAACACACCACTTTAATACACTTCACTACACTATCCTGCACTAACACAACACACCATTTCAATACACTTCACTAAACTATCCTGCACTAACACAACACACCATTTCAATACACTTCACTAAACTATCCTGCACTAACACAACACACCACTTCAATACACTTCACTACACTATCCTGCACTAACACAACACACCACTTCAATACACTTCACTACACTATACTAACACTACAACACCATCAATACTACACCTGATCCTGCCGCGGCACTTCTTTCCCCCTTCTCTCCAGCTGCGATCCTCTTCTCCCTCTGGAAGTCAAGTTCAGTGAAGCTGCTGCTGCCACTAGGTCCTCTGTTCCTCCTGTAATGAAACTAAAGATAGGTACATTAGTGGCACGTTACCGATAGTTTATGCGCATCCGCAATCCCCTTCAATGCACCTCACGGAAAGCCGCTCCCTGCCGCTACACGCTGGGTCCTTCTCGCTGGCCGCCTCCTTCCTCATGTTCGCTGCACGTGCGCCGCGTCATGCGGTAACGTGCCACTTATGTACCTATCTTTAGTTTCATTACAGGAGGAACAGAGGACCTTGTGGCAGCAGCAGCTTCACTGAACTTGACTTCCAGAGGGAGAAGAGGATCGCAGCTGGAGAGAAGGGGGAAAGGAGCGCTGCGACAGGACGGGTAAGAGCTTCCCTGCGCACTCTGCACCCATTTTTTCTTGTATCTTTGGCATATAAGACGCACCCACTCCCCCCCCCCCCTGTTTGGGGGAGGAAAAAGTGCGTCTTATATGCCGAAAAATACGGTAACTATAAAGGTCTTAGTTTCTTACCAAGATATTGAAAAATAATTGTTTGCCCTTATTTATCAGAGTTCCAGCTCATGCAGCCATAAACTGAATACATTTCCAAATATATATATAGAAGCCACATTAGCATGGGAATGAATGAATTTTTAAATTATAAGCTGTCATTATCTAGACTTTTTATTTATTTCCATCAAAGTTTAAAGTATATTTATTCACTAGTTGTCTAATTTCGGCCCATTAAGATTGCCTCCTCGGTAAAATTCACATCAATGACATTCTACTTCCACACATCTCTCAATCATTTTTGTCCTGTTATTCTAAAAAGTCAACAACGTTTCAAACAAGCCATTTCTGTGACGCCACACACAGCACTTGTTTCAAGGAAAGAACATGAATTTCAAGAAACAAAGACACCTGCTGGCTGCTGGATAGGAGGGGGTGAACACATTAAAAGCCAACCACTCCGCTGGTGAATGTGTCGGCTGTGTTTTTTTTTTTTTTTTTTTTTTTTACAAGTTCCAGTTTCAGCTAACCTTCAAATGTTTCCTTTGAATCAGAAATACCATTTTAGAAAAAGCAAATTGTTATCAGTATGTAAATGAAGAATCAAATCTTAATATAGTTTCTTTATTCTTTTGGGTTTCCATGTTACATTGCAAACGCTGAACAGAACCTTTATTGAAGTGATAATATTTTAACCCTTAACACACCAAGCCTAGCTAGTTATTATTTATCAAGCTAGGGTTCACGGAGAACCCCACAGGTTTTTTTTTCCTAGTAATTTCTGAACTGCTTGATACAGGAGATTTCTCAAATCATGTTGGAGGGTTATGAAACTATAATTCATGTGTTGCCATTGCTATAGCCATTAGCATATGTCATAGTCTTACTGTGTTTCTCATACATAAAAGGAAGTATATCATGCAGAGATGTTTTTTAATATATTTTTACTTTCCTGTTTTTTTCATCCTATATAATAAAACCCCTGTGTTCCTGTCCCTGTGTGTATGTGTCCCAGCTTCCAGACTTGACAGTTTGCTGTCTGAGAACCTCATTGCATTGTGGGAAATAACAGCTTTTTACAACTGCCAAGCAAGCAACATCTCCCTGTGTGCATATACTTCAGACAGCGGTGGGAGACAGGTGAGCAAGACGCATCGGTATGCGTGTTGCCGGGGTTTAGTAGCCGTGGCCTAGCGCACGTTTTGTTTTGTTTTAACGGGCAGGCCTTTTTACTAGTTAAATAATAATTATCCTAAGCTGATGAAGGACACTTACAAGAATCTGGAGTTTTTCAAAAATGTAAATATTTGGAACCTATAAAGAATGGGAGTCCAAGTGTGTTTTATTTTTTTTTTTACTTTTTTTGAAAGAACATTTTATAGGTCTATTTCATATTATTTATCCTAAAATGATGGGGTACATATAAAAATCTGTAGTTAATTATAATATAGTTATGGCAGGATCGCAAAAAAATTACTGCCTGTGGTCCTCACATCATCCACCTTGGTATGTTAAGGGGAAAAGTGTAAGTCAAACATACAGCAAAAAATTAGATACTTACCTAGAAAAGAAGAGGGAAGCCTCTCGATTCACCAGAGGCTTCCCACATCATCTTGCCCCCACTGTTGCCACGAACGAATCCCCAAATCTGACAAGAGCTTGTCAAATTTCTGAAGGCTATGATGCTGGTCTTTATGCACGAGCGGGGCCTACTCCACCTGTGTGAGTATGTCTGCACCTGTGTGAGTATGTCTGCACCTGTATGAGTATGCCTGCACCTGTGTGAGTATATCTGCACCTATGTGAGTATGTCTGCACCTGTGTGAGTATGCCCACACCTGTGCAGTAAGCTGGAGCTGCTCGTGCTCCAAGGTGGGTCCGTGCTACTACGTAAGCACGGCTGTACTTGTGCAGGGGCAGCACGGCTCTTGCATGACAAGGAGCATCGTTGCAATCTTCAGGAGGGTCCTGGGCAGCCACAGTGGAGGATCCAGAGGCTTACCTCTTCTTAGGTTTGTATGATTTTTTGCCTGATGTTCACCTTGGGTTCTCTTTAAAGTGAGGCTTGACTTCACCAAACAGCCAAATCCAACAGCTACTGTAGATCCCAGAATAGACTCCACCGTGAACCCTAGTTTAAGAATCCATCAAACAACTACATAAACAAAATAAATTGCCCTGGTTACATTTGGATATTTGGAACACTGCGCCTAGCTCAGTGTCAGGGTGGAGACACTGTACAGGACAGCAGCAGTCTCCGACTTTCTTTAGAAAACTCTTGTACATAGTTGATCGTGTGCAGATTTTTATTCTTCTCAGGGAAAGAGGACTGTCATTCAAAATATTTACTTCCAGTAATCCCCTATTTCTTTAAAGATTCTGCTGCATGCCAAATCCCCCCCCCCCCATGCCTGCCGCAGAGCACCCACCATGTGCACACCTGACTCGCATGTGCACGTCTTCTCCCCACACCTGCCGCAGGCAAAGTAGGTGGCAGTTGTAAAGGTAGCCACACACCATACAACTTTTTAAATATCTGTTCAATTTAAGAATTGCACTCAATTTTTCTGACTGTTCTGACTGTTCATCTTTTCCCCAGTTATGATAAAAATGATTGGAAACTCCGAGAAAATTGCTAGGGTGTGTACATTAATAAATTGACAATCTAACACACACCATACAATCCTTAGAGAAATTGAAGAAAAATTTCCAGCATTCCTGATCAATGATAATCAAAAGAAACAGGAAATTCAATTGGACTTTTCCTTCGATTGAAAAAAAAAGCTTTAGATTTTTTCGGAAGATCCGATTATATTTATTGAATTGCCGTAAAATCAGATAATTTTATTGTATCGTGTGTGGCCACCTTTATATACATGCGCAACACTGCATCTATGCCGTGACTATTACAACTGCCTTTTAGATATATACAGGACCTTCTAAAAAAATTAGCATATTGTGATAAAGTTCATTATTTTCTGTAATGTACTGATAAACATTAGACTTTCATATGTTTTAGATTCACGACACACAACTGAAGTAGTTCAAGCCTTTTATTGTTTTAATATTGATGATTTTGGCATACAGCTCATGAAAACCCCAAATTCCTATCTCAAAAAATTAGCATATCATGAAAAGGTTCTCTAAACGAGCTATTAACCTAATCATCTGAATCAACTAATTAACTCTAAACACCTGCAAAAGATTCCTGAGGCTTTTAAAAACTCCCAGCCTGGTTCATTACTCAAAACCGCAATCATGGGTAAGACTGCCGACCTGACTGCTGTCCAGAAGGCCATCATTGACACCCTCAAGCAAGAGGGTAATACACAGAAAAAATTTTCTGAACAAATAGGCTGTTCCCAGAGTGCTGTATCAAGGCACCTCAGTGGGAAGGAAAAAGTGTGGCAGAAAACGCTGCACAACAAGAAGAGGTGACCGGACCCTGAGGAAGATTGTGGAGAAGGACTGATTCCAGACCTTGGGGGACCTGCGGAAGCAGTGGACTGAGTCTGGAGTAGAAACATCCAGAGCCACCGTGTACAGGCGTGTGCAGGAAATGGGCTACAGGTGCCACATTCCCCAGGTCAAGCCACTTTTGAACCAGAAACAGCGGCAGAAGCGCCTGACCTGGGCTACAGAGAAGCAGCACTGGACTGTTGCTCAGTGGTCCAAAGTACTTTTTTTTTTCGGATGAAAGCAACTTTTGCATGTCATTCAGAAATCAAGGTGCCAGAGTCTGGAGGAAGACTGGGGAGAGGGAAATGCCAAAATGCCTGAAGTCCAGTGTCAAGTACCCACAGTAAGTGATGGTCTGGGGTGCTATGTCAGCTGCTAGTGTTGGTCCATTGTGTTTTATCAAGGGCAGGGTCAATGCAGCTAGCTATCAGGAGATTTTGGAGCACTTCATGCTTCCATCTGCTGAAAAGCTTTATGGAGATGAAGATTTCATTTTTCAGCACGACCTGGCACCTGCTCACAGTGCCAAAACCACTGGTAAATGGTTTACTGACCATGGTGGTATTACTGTGCTCAATTGGCCTGCCAACTCTCCTGACCTGAACCCCATAGAGAATCTGTGGGATATTGTGAAGAGAAAGTTGAGAGACGCAAGACCCAATACTTTGGATGAGCTTAAGGCCGCTATCGAAGCATCCTGGGCCCCCATAACACCTGAGCAGTGCCACAGGCTGATTGCCTCCATGCCACGCCACATTGAAGCAGTCATTTCTGCAAAAGGATTCCCAACCAAGTATTAAGTGCATAACTGAACATAAATATTTGAAGGTTGACTTTTTTGTTTTAAAAACACTTTTCTTTTATTGGTCGGATGAAATATGCTATTTATTAAGATAGGAATTTGAGGTTTTCATGAGCTGTATGCCAAAATCATCAATATTAAAACAATAAAAGGCTTGAACTACTTCAGTTGTGTGTAATGAATCTAAAATATATGAAAGTCTAATGTTTATCAGTACATTACAGAAAATAATGAACTTTATCACAATATGCTAATTTTTTGAGAAGGACCTGTAGATATATGTGTGTGTACTGTTTTGGTATGTCTTAGTATGTGAAAATAAATAAAAATACACAGTGCTCAACAGTATAAGAATAAAAATGTTACAAAACCATAAAAAGTCCACTTAAACACAGCACTGGACTTTTTATGGTTTTGTAGCATTTTTAGTCTTATACTGGCTGGATAGTGTAATAGTTAAGGGCTCCGCCTCTGACACAGAAGACCTGGGTTTGAATCTCGGCTCTGCCTGTTCAGTAAGCCAGCACCTATTCAGTAAGGAGTTCTTTGGGCAAGACTCCCTAACACTGCTACTGCCTACTGAATGTGCTCTAGTGGCTGCCTCGCAAGCGCTTTGAGTCCGACAGGAGAAAAGCGCTATACAAAAAAAGGAATTATTATACTGTTGAGCGCTTTGTATTTTTTATATATTTTTATGTTCTGTAAGAGGTATACCCATCTCATATAGAGCACCCCAGTGATTTTTTTTGGTCATTTTAAAACTGTGAGATTTGTATTTTGTGGAGGAGCACACCTGCCACTTTAAAGTATATGTCTTGGTATGTGCTGGCATTGGGGCAGCACGGTGACTTAGTGGATAGCATTCTTGCCTTGCAGCCCTGGGCCCCCGGTTCTAATCCCAGCCAGGTCAACATCTGCAAGGAGTTTGTTCGTTCTCCCCGTGTCTGCATTGGTTTCCTCCGGGCACCATGGTTTCCTCCCACATTTCAAAAACGTACAGATAAGTTAATCAGCTTCCCCCTTAAAATTGGCCCTAGACTACAATAGACATATGACTATGGTAGGGTCTAGCCTGTGACAAGACTATTACATATACTCTGTAAAGAACTGCGGAAGATGTTGTTGCTATATAAATACTAAATAATAATAATTACAAATGTATGAGCTTTTTAAGGCAGTGTTGATGAAAAACTGCATAATTAAAAGCTTAATATTAGAGTGATACATTTCAATTCAACCAAGTCCTCATACTAATTGTCTCCAAGATACACCAATTTTCTTTATTTATTTCAGTGATTTTAGGATGATGACATTTGTCTTCACTCCTTTTCTTTTGCCAATATCAATAAACAGTGTGCTCCTTAGGAATCCACAGCACTAGCACAGTAGGAGCATAGAAAAATCCACAGTTAAAATCAATGATATATGGGGTTTCAGAACAAAGAAGAGCAATTAAAGGGAGACAGCTTATAGCACTTTAGGACTGCAGTCAGCTAAATCCCAATGTGTCAGTATGGCAGTAAATGCCTCGCCGTGTCAGTGTATAACAATGACATACAGAAGTGAGTTGTTTTTCCTCTTTTCCACTGTTTCTGGCTAGTTGGTGCTGAAAAGGGCGCTGAGAGAGACTGTGAGAGTTTTATATCAAACTTACAGAGACATGATGATTGCACACTTCTGAGTAAGTGGACAAAGTAGTCAATTTGCACTGAAAAATCCATTCAATTAAAGCATGTGTACTTAAAGAGAAACCATAACCAAGAATTGAACTTCATTCCCAATCAGTAGCTGACACCCCCTTTTCCCATGAGAAATCTTTTCCTTTTCACAAACGGATCATCGGGGGGCTCTGTATGGCTGATATTGTGGTGAAACCCCTCCCACAGTGTGATGTCAGGACCACAGCTGCCTTTTCTGCCAAGGTCACTACTAAAATCTATATACTTATCTGGGGCTTCTTCCAGCCCCTAGAGGTCACGTGTGTCCCTCACCGCAGCTCCGTTCTTCTCCTGATATTTTGAAGTATCGCTGAGCCCCGATGGGTCGGACTCTTCTGTGCATGTGCAGGCCTGCACCCGCGCCACATGAGAGCATGCTCACGTCACCGGGAGAATCCTGCCCCTGTGCAGTACCTTTGTGCAGGCACAGAATGCTCCAGTTCACGTGGACATGTTTGCATGTGGCGCATGTGCAAAAGTGGCGATACTTCAGAGGCGGCCATCAGAGCCTTGGAGAAGACTGGAGCTGCGACGAGTGACACCCATGACCTGTAGGGGCTGGAAGAAGCCCTAGGTAAGTAAAGATAGATTTTAGACCTTACCTCGGATATCCTTTAAGTCACTGGCCCACAATGAGCATGCAGAGCAAATGCTTTGACTATGGTCTGACTACACTGGCTGCATGTCTGTTGCAGGTGTGTGGCTTAAAAACTACTTAGGCCTAAAGATCAACATGACAGCCAGGCAACTGGTATTGTTCATGAATGGGCAGCACAGTGGCGTAGTGGTTAGCACCCTCGCCTTGCAGCGCTGGTTCCCCCCTGTTCGGATCCCAGCCATGACAATATCTGCAAGGAGGTTGTATGTTCTCCCTGTGTCTGCATGGGTTTCCTCCGGGTACTCTAATTTTCTTCCCACATCCTCAAAAACATACAGATGCTGGTATGTTAATTGGCTTCCCCTAAATTGGCCCTAGACTATGATATATGCACAGACATATGACCATGGTAGGGATTAGATTGTGAGCTCCTCTGAGGGACAGTTAGTGACAAGACAATATACTCTGTACAGCACTGCGTAATATGTCGGTGCTATATAAATACTTTAAATGAATGCAGCCTCCATGTTTTTTTTTTTGTTTTGTTTTTTACTTTGGGTTCTGCTTAATTATGTGTAAAAGTTTTACTGATTGAAACCAGGTAAAGCATGGTGGTAGGATAAAAAACATTGTCAGAGCCACATTCCCATTCTGTTAGCTATCAACAGTAGCATTCTGTTTTGCCTTCTTGAGTCTTAAAGAGGAGCTGTTAGGTATAAGGTCTCAGAGAAAAAAAAACACATATATCAGTAGCTAAATATTGGCTGTACTTACATTACATATGCATTTCACTGTCCACGTTTGGATTTCACAGAATTTTTATATAGTATTTGCAGAGAATGATGCTCCTGACAGCTCATGGCAGGTTCCATGTTTGTCTGTCTCCTATGAAGCCAATTGTGTCGTCATGTCCTCCCTGCTTCCTGATGATTCGACTCACAAAAAAGATCCTAATGGACAACACTACTGTGCAGTGAATATTAATTAGCCATGTGGCTAGGAACAATAGCAGACTCATGCAGTATACGCTGCCCTGTGATTTTTCAGTGCTGTGAGCTGGACTGCATTACAAGCTGCTGTAACATGAGCCTGTAACTTCTCACTAGCAGCCGAGGGGAGGACCCAAGGTGGGAAGAAGCAGCCCCAGAATGCTTTGCAGTATGTATGCGGCCTCTTGTCCTTTTAAGAGCTTGGGAATAACAGCCTTGCTGTTCAGCACACATCAAAAGTAAGAGAGATTTTTAACTTCAGTATTGCCTTTTTGGCTTCCTTCTAAACTGTTTAACACAGGAGAATAGAGGTTTAAATTAGCTTTTGCAGCTGACAGTTACTCTTTAAACTACCTTTTACAGTTTTTTCCCCCTAAAAAGCTAGCTGGTAGAACCTTACTGAAAATATAATGTATAGTGACAGAGCTCCAATACTCAGACACCACATTAGCATTTATATCTAAAAAAAAACTCAGATGGGTTAGAATCTATTTATTCAAGAATTTCTAAAATAATAGAAAAATAAAACCACTAATGACCAGAATAATGAGATTATGAAAAGTATTTTAATATGAGTAGATTATAATAACCATTCAGTGCAATTAAACAATCATATTAGTGCTGCCATAGTAGATTTTGAGTAATTCCACGGGACAGGCTAAGATTTTGCCAGCTTTGGATTTTGAAGCAACTTTTTAAAATGGTAATGTGGAATAATGTGAAAGATCTCACGTACTCTTGAACCTCAGTGGAGCTGTGTCAATAAAAAGCTAACAGAGGACTCAGGCTCTGTCATATTAATTATCCCCATCTGAATATTTATGACTCATTAAACATTTTCAGTGTCCTAATGCTGCTGTTTTATATGCTTGATCTCTAATGGTAAAAGAGAGATTTTTTTTTTTTATTCTGACTACAATCTTGTTATATTTAACCGTGCAGAGTGCTGCCACTACTGCTGGCTTAACAGCTATTTTCGAGTACGGTATATGTTGTGCATCGAAAGAAGGTCTAAGCCCTAGGAGATGACCTCCTATGAATCTGATTTACAGACTTGCAAGAGATGTAAAAGTTTGAATCAGAAAAGCCTAAACTTAAAGTGAACCTGATCTGACTAAACGTATTTAAAATAAACACATGATGTACCTGCAAATGAATATTACACGCTTACCTCGCTATCAGTTCCACTCAGGTGCTCACCATTTTCTTCTTACAATGAGACCTTCAGTTCTGACAAGATTTTGTCAGAACTGAAACACATAAGTTGATGTCAGTTATATGTAAGTTGCTGTCAGTTATAACTGAAAGGACAACTGATGAGCAAGGTGATGTCCATGTTTTACTATGGCTCAAGTGGGCAATATTGCAGTTTAACATTTCAAAATGGAGGATGGAGAATACCATTGATCATAGTGGACAAACAGGACATGTTGCTAGCCTGGCGCTTTTTTTATTGGGGACAGCAGAGCCCAGGGGGGCGGGGGGAGGGCTGGAGGCACAATGGAAGGACACAGAGGCAGGTCATTGTATACAGAACATGCCTCTGTGTCCTAATATGAGTTGACCAACACACCTCGGGTTCTCTTTAAGGGAGTTTAGGTCAGTTATCGATAGGCCACTTTATCTTATTTTCTATGGTTCTCTTTCAAGTGGGTCAGTTCCCTATGACTGGTGACTGCTGATGTTTTTCCCTTATTTAAGAGAGGAAAAAGATCAGGAACGGTAAACTATAGACATGTGAGCTGAACATTAGTTGTGTGTAAACTGTTTGAAGATATTCTAAGGCAGGGGTCAGGAACCTTTTTGGCTGAGAGAGCCATAAACACCACATATTTTAAAATGTAATTCCATGAGATCCATACAATATGTTTCAAACTGGGACAGTGCGCATGCGCAGCAGAGTGCTGTCCCTGTTGCCATGGTGATGTGTACACAGTTGATCCTCCGGGCAACGGAAGTGTCAGACACGTCTTCAGCTTCTCTTGGCTTTCAGTCACATCAGCAATTTCCCTAAGAGCCAGACAGGAGAAATACAGACTAACAACTTGTATAATTAGCTAGCTGACTAGGGGGTTGATTCACTTTGTAGGACGAGATCCCCGCACTTTGGCCCAATAGGCTGCTTGTCAAGTGACAATCAAAGTGCGTGGATCTAGTCCTACTAAGTCACTGGACCTGACAGGATCCAGTGTGGGACAATTGGAGCGGTAGTTAGTTTTGGGGGAGTGCGAGTAAGTTAGTTGTGCATGCTACAGCAGTAGCGTGCCTACTTTGAACATTTTACTTGTGCTGTCACACTAAGCTGCGCTGCTTGAGCAGTGTAGCTTAGAGAATCAACCATTAACTGGAAGCCAGATGTAGCCATCAAAAGAGCCACATCTGGCTCCCGAGCCATAGGTTCCATACCCCTGTTCTAAGGGATACTATACAAGACTTTATAGACAGATTAATCTAATTTCAGAAGTTCATCAACATGGGGATTACTAAAGACAGTTCTTTTCTCACCAACATGCTCAGATTTTATGAAGTTGGTTGACCATGTAGATACAGTACTTGCACAGCTTGGACCCAGTGATCCCAGCACTGCAAGGCCAGCATGCTATCCAAGGTGCACCTGCACACCTACTAGCAGGGTCGGATTTCTGGAAAGGCCAGAAAGGCCACGGCCTAGGGTGATAAAATGAGATAAGATAAGAAGGGTGGCATGACTTGGAGAGAGAAGAGGTCATATGTCAAAGTAAATCATCTCTTCTGGTCCCACAGCGCAGCCACCCAGCGCCCTGCTCTGCACTAATAGCTGAATTCCAAAGTTCCCCAATCCCTGCTTCTCTCTCTCTCACTTTTTGATGTGTTATAACAATCATTCTTCTGATGATAGACATACAAGTGGATGTGAGAAATAAAAGGGATTTACATTACAAATCAGATAGAACTAAGTTTTGCTGAGTTTTAATACAGGCATTCACAAACATCACTGAGCTCTGCTGGTTTCTTTTACAACTTTGACACTGACCTCAGGCTCCAGCAGTTGTTAATTAATGTATCAAATCTAATTTATGACTGTTTTTCTTAGCTAGCAGTGGTCTCTTCTTCCTTAGTTAACTCTTTCCTGACTCATTTTCTGTCCTCCAGCTCCTACCATCTATGAGAACTGCAATAATAAAAATGCTGTTTTCTTCCCTTTCATTGCTAAACTGTCATTTTAAAGGACACCTGAGCATTGGTGCTCATCCAATATTCGGGTATCCGAACTACCCAGATAATCCGAACCTTTTTCACTATCCGAACCTTGAATAGCAATTCGGATATTTTTAAAAATCCGAATAGCACTATCCGAGCAAACTTGGATTTCCCATCTGAGAGAGAGATATTTTTTTTAAGGGGGGATATTAAGTCCCCACATCATTAAAAAAACATGATGCTACATGCCTCATTTACCCTAAAAAACGTTTTAATGGCAATTTAAAACCCACTTTCTACCCGGATATCCGAATCTGGGCGGATATCTAGGATACTGGGTTCGGATATCCGATTCGGGTTCCAAAATTTGAAACTCGGATATCCGATTCGGATCGGATATCTGGGTATCTGGATCCGAATTCAAACCAGATTGTAAGAACGGGTATCCGAGCAGCACTACACCTGAACTGTTACTACCTCTATGCTAGTGTGTATGGTTTGGTATTCTTCTACTTTCCTGTAGCAGTAGAGCATTGTACCCTCTTAGCCATCAGCGAAAGCAGAGAGTTTTGAATCAGGGTGATACCATTTATTGGCTTAAAAGAACGAGTGTAAGCTTTCAGCTAATAAGCCTTCTTCAGACTTTGTTCCCGTATACTGTCAATATGTTAGAGCACACCACCATATTTACATTCGGCATTCAAAAGAGTTACATAGATTTTTCAGCAAACATAAATAAATGTCATCCAGATGCTTTAAAGTGGAGCTGAACTCTTGCACAGGACAGAAGGAAAACAGAGAAATGTACCATGTATGTATTTAGAGAGCCTGTCTAATTCCCCCTCCTCTGTGTCACAAGTTGTAATTTGATCTCTACACTGTGTCACCTGACTGCCACAACATCTAAGCTCATTTGAAAGCACAGGATGTTAAAAATATGTCTGCTTCCATAAAAGCAGGAAGTAGACACACTGCAGATTTATTGCAGGATTTGTATCAGCTGTAACAAAGAAATGTTTTTATTGAAAGGTTATGTTGTTGCATATCTTTTAGAGCAGAGAGGAAGTTCTGAGTTCAGGTCCACTCTAATTACAACAGAACATCCAAAGTGGGTCTTGACAGGATGTTTGCTACTTACCTGTTCTCTGTTTTGGATGGGCTTCTCTCCATTGCACTGCCCTGCCACCTGTTTGTGGCTCCGACTGCAGCCAGTCGCACAGAGGACAAAGAAGCAGCGCATGCTCTGGCCACTCGTGCGCCCTGTAATTTCTCACTCCTGCCCATGGCCGGTACAGTGTTACGCACTCTTGACAATTACCGGTCATACATCAGCATCATTTCTCAAGTATGCATGCCCAGAACACTATCGGCTGCTGTGCACATTCTGGCAGGAGCGCAAATTACAGGAATTATTTGTTCAATGAATGAGGGGCAGAGCAGCACAACTGAAATGAGCCCATTCAAACCAATGATCGCTAGTCAGAGTGTTGGACAAAATATATTTTTTTGGGGGGGGGGGGGGGGGGGGGGCGCTTGGAGACAGCAGGCCTAGGGCACTGGGAAGTACAAATCCGGCCCTGCCTACTAGTTCTGCTAACACATGCCTTGTAAGAATGTTCTAAAATATAAAAAGAATACATGATTTTAGGCAGGGAACACACTTGACTGTTTTCGTACGCGTTTTCTGCACAGAAAAACTGAGAACTCATGTTAATCAATGTGCTAGTACACACTTACTGTGTTGTTCGCGCGCAGAAAAAAAACTGACATTCTGCATCCTGATTCTGCACATTTTGGCAGTTTTCTGTATCAATTACACCAGCTGCTGTGAAAAAACGCACGTGTTTTCCTGCATGGAAACACACTTAGTGTGCAGAAAAAGTATGCAGAAAAACGCGCGCGGAAAACTGAAAGTCAAGTGTGTTCCCTGCCTTAGTTTTTATTTACAGTATGTTGAGCAAGACAGTTATAGACTTTCATCTTTGACTGTCATGAACAGGCTCTTCAAGTCTTCCTTAATTTAAGCAATCAGAGTTGTATCAATGGAAAATCTGATGTTTTTAATATTGCTATGGATGACTTAAATTCCAGCATTGATTAATCAAAATTAATCACATTATGTTTTTGGCATAGGAATTAAATGAGACAGATGACAAGAAATGGTCTTGACTTATTGCATTTCCAAACTGGAACCGGATAATTGTTCTATATTCACTCAAAACCTTCGGAGACTGAGCTTTCTGTCATGCTGCTCCTACTCTTTGGAGCTCCCTACCACACTCAGTAAAGACAGCCCCATCCCTGGAGTTATTCAAATAAAGACTGAAAAGCCACCTGTTTAGCCTGGCATTTCCAGACTTATAGAATTCTTTCTCTGTTCCGCGACTTACCAATCAACCAATTATTAGTCGGAGCCATGCTTACGCGCTTTATGTCCTACGAGAGAAAAACGCTTTACAAATGTTACTTGGTGTTGTTCTAAATGTTGCTTTTTGGTTTTAGTAATTCCTCAAGAGGCAACTGAGATGAGCTGGTTATCCTATTTCTGTAATAATTTACTCATGGCCGGATTTACCATAATGTACTGTAGGCACGTGCCTACAGGCGCCTCATGATGGAAAGGTGGCTCACTCCCATTCCCGGTGCCTTTTCCCCCATTCCTTATGCAGAGTCCCAAGCGGAGTGTAAATGAGAGGTTACTCACCTGGGTGCCAGCATTCCACTGACAAGATCTTCCTTCATTTGGGACATCTGTAGCTACTTAGTATTAGGTAGCTAAAGCTATCCCCAGTTTTTAGGGGCACCTGTAGCTACCTATGATGGGCAAGGGAACTAAGGGAGACGTGACAGCTCCAACAGCCAGCACACTTGCGGTGCGGTTCAGTGGGGGTTTGTAGGTTAATGGAGGGCAAAGCTTAGGGTGCCAGGACATCTGTGCCTATAAGCTCATGTGATGTAAATTCAGGCCTGAATGTACCACTTTTTCTACTGTCAAAAGCTTTAGAGTAGTCAGTAAAGCAAAATTAGCCATTGCTCTACAACACTTTTATTTTCTCCACTATCCTGCGGATTTTGGCAGTTTGGCCTCAGGAACCTCTACCTCTTCTAGAGCTAGCTGCCATGTCAGGTAGTTTTCTGCCCATATAATGCTGGAGTCTAGTTTGCAGGATTTTGAGAATTATTTCTTCAGCATATAAAATTGATAATTAGAGCACTGTTTGGCATTGATAATTAGAGCACTGTTTGGAATTGATAATTAGAGCACTGTTTGGCATTGATAATAAGAGCACTGTTTGGCATCGCCTTTTTATGTTCACAAAATAGTCTTATGTACGCTTTTGTGTTTTTTTGTACTTGCTGTAAAACTGCTGTAAGAACACCAGCAGAATCATCCTGTATGACTTTAAACTGACACTATCTGTTGTTTTGTTACTAGCAAGACTTTCTTAGATCCATTTAATTTTGCTTTCAAGAATATATCATAAGTATTGGTAATGCCAAGGTCCTTCTTGCGTAATTGTCCTTTATTCTACCTATATACCTATACCTATAGATATACCTATATATCTATAGTCTCTGTTAGGTCTGCTTCTTTTTTTTGTCTTACCTTTTATTTTTGCATGGGTGTTTCTGTTGATTTACAGTATTCAGTCTCTACCCTTCTATTGTCTTCTGCTTTCTTGCACTGTTCATTTTAGTGTTGCTTTTTTTATTCCTGTGCTATAACCTGGAACACCACATTTTTCTGTATTGCCACAGCCTTTCACTGTGCTTTAGCATTTTTTAAAGCCATGGCAGACTGCCACTTTCATAATCTTATTGCTCCTCGGAATATTGTTTGCTTCCACTTCCTGGACAGTGTCTCGAACTTCTCTTCATAGTTCTTCAGGCATTCAGTCTACTAGATCTAATCCCTTGAGTCATCTACTTACTTTTACTTAATTCGATTCTAAATTTTACAATGTCAGCTTGGGGGCCTGGGGGGGGTGGGGGTGGTTTAATACGCTGCAGTGGGGAAGGGGGGGGGGGGCAGCATAAATTTGAAAAAGCTGCAAGTTTAATAGGGTGCAGAATAGCGGTAGTCGAATATCGGTAGTGTTACAGATATTCTATCTACAACATTCATATAGTAAAATATCGGTAATATTTACCAATATTTTACCATGACCCAACCTCTCCCTACTCTCACACAGAATCCTCCCCTGGTGGTGCCTAACCCTTAAATCCCTCTGGTGGTGCCTAACCCTTAACCCCCCACCCGCTGCCCTGGTGGTGTCTAACCCTGTGTCTAAACCTTAACCCCACCCCTGGTTGTGCCTAACCCTTAACCTGGTGGGCAATTAACCCACCCTTCACCCCAACTAACCTTATCCCCCCTTACCTAACCTTTACCCCGACATCTTATTGAAAAGGGCACCTGAATTGTGGCTACAAAAAACGGTGACAAATACCAGATGCGCCTAAGAAATAGCAGCTACAAATTGTGGTGATAAATAGCAGATACACATAGAAAATAGCAGCTACAAATAGCAGCTTATCGTGGCGCCAGTTTAATATTGTGTGCATCTAGAGTTCTGTACAGCTGATAAACTTAATAGGAAGATAGCCGGGCCCTTTTAAACTTGCGGTGTTTTCAAATGATCCTGGATTTCAGGAGGTCAGGGCGTCCTTAGGTTACTTTTGCCCCAGCGCCCTTTGTAGCTAGAACCATCCCTGACTAATTTGTTATTACCTTATTAATTATTCCAGCCCATGATCACATAAGCTAACCTTTTTATTTCTGCAAAGCTGTTAACATAAAACATCTTATATAATTTACAGAACTAATTTTATTAACTATACAACATAGATTTTTAACATCAAGCTTTTCATCCATGAAATGGTAAAAGTAAAAGTAAAAAAATTCAGATTCCAGTCGCTGCACTTAGGCGACACAAGTGTTTGACATCAGCTGTAGCTTATTTTAGCTATATATTTTCCACTAAAGGATGTGAGCAGAAAGCATACAGCAGCATTTGGCATAATTATACAGCATTGTACATTGCTAGAGTAGGAGGATGGATTTATGTTTCAGTTAGCTGTAAGCAGTACTTTCTCTAGAAGGACAGAAATAAATTACAAGATACTGGAACAAAGATTGTTAAAACCGTAGATGCTTTAGAGCAGTCCAGCGATTTAGCCATCACAGTCGGAGAATCATCTCGCTGAAATATAGGCAGTTGGCAAAAGAGTTCTGTGACAGATTCCAGTATGTATTTCAGATGATGTATAAAGTGTGCAGGTAGTTATAAACCAAAAAGTGTGAATATTTATTTACAAAGCCTTAAAGCTGTAGAATAAGGCCAGAGCTCCTTAAAGCACACCTGAACTGAGAGAAATACACAGGATAACATAATAAATTCCTTTTAAACAAGGCTATCCTGCTGATCCTCTGCCTCTAATACTTTTAGCCATAGATGCTGAACAAGCATACAGATCAGGTGTTTCTGACTGAAGTCTGACTGGATTAGCCACATGCTTGTTTCAGGTGTGTGATTCAGACACCACAGCAGCTAGGAAGATCAGCAGGGCTACCAGACAACTGGTCTTGTTTAAGAGGGAATAAATATGGCAGCTTTTATATCCCTCTCAGTTCAAGCATACTTTAAAAATAACAGCTGCCTTCTAACTTTTAAGGTTCTCCTAAAAAGAATCTTACTGGCACCTGGATTAGGCAGGGATGTTATTACTAGAGGTACAGACCCTGCAACTGCAGTGGGGCTGCAATGTCTTACCTTATCTGCTAATACAGCCCCCTCCCCTTCTGGGGCTCCCTCGGTAACCTCCAATGGGGGGCATGCAGTGCAGATAATCTATTATTGTTTTAGCTACCTGCATTGGCTTATAATTGTCTGCAGAAAGTAGCGCATACACAACTGTCACTATATGGGCAATGTCACAATGTTTATGCTATATTGCAAAGCAAGTCCACATCTGCCAAGAGTTAGGATGGTCACAACTTCTTATCTTCCTGTCACCTCCACCAGCACCCTGTGAGCAGACACTCACCAAATTTAAAGACCTCCACTTAGGTCTATTAGCGCTTTGGGACACTCCGGGCTGTCCCCCATCACACCAAGGAGATGTATGTCACCACAGGGTTACCTCGGAAACTCCTTCTCTATGCAGACCAGATTCCAGCTTTCATATAAGCATTACCTCAAAAACAAGTTGCCTCACATAGTGTAAAACCAGCGACATTTATTGTATTAAAAAATTAGATTACACTCACAGATTTCTTTCTTTGAATATTCAGCACAGAGTTTGGTTACGGGCTCTCCCCCGTGTAGTTGGGCCCCGGCTGGCACTTGTAGTTCCTCCACTGCTAACGGGATGGCGTGCACTTCCAATACCGCCACAGATCAGGACGCCGTTTGGATCACCCACGTGAATTTCCGCTCTTACTTCCGCATCCAAACCCTGCCTTACATGTTTCGTCATCAAGACTCATCAGAGGCTAAGGGATTGATGCGGTTTGTGAGCTTATAACATATCCCAACACCCTCCTCCCATGTTGAAACCCTCCCTTCCGGCGCTGCTATTGGCCTTCCTTGTTCCAATGCCCCATATGCATTCCACCACCTCATGAGTATGCAGCCATGCACGCCTATAGTCCAAGACCACACACAGACCACAGAGCGCTCCAATAAGCAATCCATTAAAGTCCTTTCCTCACTAAATGGCTGCGCACACGTTGCCAGTGTAAGTAGGCACAGCCCCTCATACTCTAATAGGCTCCAATACTCACGTGTCCACTCAGTGTTGCGCCGCGTACATCCGCTATGTGGTACGCGTGCGTGATATCCATCCATAGTCCACTGTTTGCCATAACTAAACCTAAGAAGGCTGTGCACGCAGCCGCCGTTATGCGCCCGCCTACATACAATACCACGAGGGCTAAGAGGGCGCGCATGCGCCCATATCCAATGAGCTGGTATTGTGTGAGTCCCCCACTACGCTTACCTGCCAGGGAAATTTTATGCACATGCGCAAACCATCCCGTGGGCTAAAATAAAAAAAAATGCAATGAAAAAACAAAAAACTGCCCAACCATTCGGGGAAAACTCCGTTTACATACTACTTTTAAAATAAAAATAAAATAGCACACTATTTATAATTATAGGAATATAAAGCATCACATTTTTAACTACATTAAACAGTATTTGTTTGAGATATCCTGTTTCCTAAATATGCAGAGTCTACTGTTCGCCCAGGAAGCATACAATATCCACCTCTATGTTAAGTCCCCCTGGTGTAAGAGTCCCAAGATTGTAAATCCATAGCCCGGGTTAGGGAAAGGAATAAAGTAGAGTTGATTAATAATGGGCATGGGGGGGAGGGGGGATGTTAATAATTATGGCTGTGCTTTTATCACAGGCTTTAACAATCAATATACCGCATTTTTTGGACTATAAGACGCACTTTTTCTCCTCTAAAATTTGGGAGAAAAAGTCAGTGCGTCTTATAGTCCGAATGTGCCATGTCTGTTCCCCTGTGTCCTCCATCAGTGTGTCCCTGTGTGCTCCTCCTTGTCTGCCTCAATTCCTCGGGGTCTTCAGTCATCCCTCCATTCCTCTGATATTAGATGTCTGATTGTTGGTGTCCCCCTTTCTATGCCCGTCTCTGTCCCTGTGCCCTCCATGTCTGCCTCCCTGTACCTTCTTCAGTCCCGTGTGTTGTGTCCTGTCGTCCTTCCTATGCCATCTCTTTACTGATGCGCATGTCTTCAGTCCTCCCGTGTCCTCCTCCCTCCTGTCCGTGTCCCCCTTTCTATGCCATCCGATGCGCATATACACCTAGCAGCCGGGTGCTCACTTCTTATGCATCCCACTGCCGAAGCCATACCCATCCAGCAGCCGCGTGCTTGCGTCCGATGTAATGACAGAGCAAACTACCAATCAGGGGGGGGCGCTGCCCCAGACCGCGAATCACAGCCCTCACTTCTCCCTGCTCGCTATTTAATAGGACGCGATAGTCTCGCCGGCGGGACAAAGCAGGGAGCAGTGAGGGCTGTGATTGGCGGTCTGGGGCAGCGCCCCCCGCCTGATTGGTGGTTTGCTCTGTCATTACATCGGACGCAAGCATGCGGCTGCTGGATGCGTATGGCTTCGGCAGTGGGATGCATAAGAGGTGAGCACCCGGCTGCTAGGTGTGTATGCGCATCGGATGACATAGAAAGGGGGACACGGACAGGAGGGAGGAGGACAGGAGGGACGAGGACACGGGAGGACTGAAGACATGCGCATCAGTAAAGAGATGGCATAGGAAGGGCGACAGGACATCGAGGACAGAAGGGACACGACGCAACACATGAGGATGGAAGACACAGGGAGAAAGACATGGACAGAGATGGGCATAGGAAGGGGGGCAGGACATTGAGGATAGAAGAGAGGAGGATGCAGGGAGACAGAAGATTCAGGGGAACAAAGTGAGGCAAACATTGAGAAGCACACCAGGGACAGAGACAAGGCAAAGGAAGGGGGACTTTGGAAGACAGGAGGGACAAGGACAAAGGGGGGCGAAAGACACAGGGGAACAGACACAGGGAGGCAGACATGGATGGGTACATGGGGACAGAGACAAGGCATAGGATGGGGAATGAGAACACAGGGGGACACTGATCAAAGGTACAAGAGGTACAAGGAGGGCACAAGGGGAACATAATAATTGGGGGGGGGGGGGAGAAGGTCTATAAGATGCCCCTGCACCATGGATGCACCAAGTTTAGAATAATTTTTTTCCTTGTTTTTTGCCCTCTAAACCTAGGTGCGTCTTATGGTCCGGAGCGTCTTATAGTCCGAAAAATACGGTAAGCACCTTCAGGCTATTGTACATAAACATTGGGGTTTACTGAAAACAGATCCTGTTCTTAACAAATTACCAGAGAGGCCAAAATTTATATATAGGAAAGCAAAGAACCTGAGAAATATAGTAGCACCTAGTTGTGTGGAACCCCCAAACAAAAGCTTTGTACCCAAAGACTGGCAAAGACCTGGTTTCTTTCCATGTAGAACCTGCAAAGCGTGCAAGGAATGTGCCCCTAAAAGAGTTGATAACTTTGTATCTAGAGATGAGCGTAATGACCTAATTACGATTTTGCGAAATTTCGCGTAATTAGTGTAATTACGATTATGGCCGTAAGTACATAATCGTAATGAAGAAGGATTTCGCGAAATTTCGCGTAAGCGTAATTTTCGCGTAATTTTCGCATTACAGTCGTATCATGCCGTAATTTCGCATTAAACGCTACCGTAATTTCGCGTTAAACCGTAACGCTCCGTATAATATAAAAAAGCCGCCGACTTTAAGGGTTAATAGCAAAGCCCCCTTAAATGCTAAGAGCCTCAAATTTGGAGAATATATTAAGGAGATCAGGAGGAATAAGAGGAAAATTTTTTTTTTCAAAAAGACCTTATAGTTTTTGAGAAAATTGTTAAATGTTAAAGTTTCAAAGGAAAAATGTAAACATTTAAAAACCCGCCGACTTTAACGGTTAATAGCAAAGCCTGCTTAAAGTTTAGGAACACCAAATTCCCAGGGTATATTAAGGGGATCAGTGGGAATAAGAGGAAAAATTTTTTTTTCAAAAAGACCTTATAGTTTTTGAGAAAATCGATTTTTAAGTTTCAAGGGCGAAAATGTCTTTTAAATGCGGAAAATGTCAGTTTTTTTTGCACAGGTAACAATAGTGTATTATTTTCATAGATTCCCCCAAGTGGGAAGAGTTTTACTTACTTCGTTCTGAGTGTGGGAAATATAAAAAAAAAACGACGTGGGGTCCCCCCTCCCAGACCTCTTTAACCCCTTGTCCCCCATGCAGGCTGGGATAGCCAGAATGCGGAGCACCGGCCGCGTGGGGCTCCGCACCCTGACTATACCAGCCAGCATGGTCCATGGATTGGGGGGTCTCGGAAGGGGAGGGGCAGCCAAGCTTTCCCCTCCCCCTCCGAGCCCTTGTCCAATCCAAGGACAAGGGGCTCTTCTCCACCTCCGATGGGCGGTGGAGGTGGAGGCCGCGATTTCCTGGGGGGGAGGTTCATGGTGGAATCTGGGAGTCCCCTTTAAAAAGGGGTCCCCCAGATGCCCACCCCCCCCTCCCAGGAGAAATGAGTATAGAGGTACTTGTACCCCATACCCATTTCCTTTAAGAGTTAAAGTAAATAAACACACAGACACTTAGAAAAAGTATTTTAATTGAACAAAAAACATAACCACGAAAAAAGTCCTTTAATATTCTTAATTAACCATTAATACTTACCTGTCCCTTTAAATAAATGATCCCTCGCAATATCCTAGGAAATGTTCTATCAGTTACAATGTAACAAAGTTATTACAATGTAACAACTTTGTTACATTGTAACTACGCCGCACCCGACGCCACTCGCCGCTCAGCCGCCGCATACGCGTCCGTGCAGGACGCTAAGTCCCCGCAGCTCCCGCTGTCCACCCCGCCCACATCTGTCACCCACATGTCACCCACATGTGGGTGACATGTGGGAGAGGCGGGGAGGGCAGCGGAGCCGGCGGGGACTTAGCGTCCTGCACGGACCCGACAGAGCTCTGAGCTATATAGCTCAGAGCTCTGAGAAGCATCTTTGTATTTGGGCTCCAAGGAGCCCCATTGGTCCTTAGCAGACCAATGGGGTTCCTTCAAATCAGAAGGAACCCCATTGGTCTGATAAGGACCAATGGGGCTCCTTGGAGCCCAAATACAAAGATGCTTTCGAGAGCTCTGAGCTATAGCTCAGAGCTCTGTCGGGTCCTGCAGCGCAGACGCGGCGGGGGCGGCGGCGGTGAGTGACGTCGGGTGCGGCGTAGTTACAATGTAACAAAGTTGTTATATTGTAATAACTTTGTTACATTGTAACTGATAGAACATTTCTGAGGATATTGCGTGGGATCATTTATTTAAAGGGACAGGTAAGTATTAATGGTTAATTAAGAATATTAAAGGACTTTTTTCGTGGTTATGTTTTTTGTTCAATTAAAATACTTTTTCTATGTGTTTGTGTGTTTATTTACTTTTAACTCTTAAAGGAAATGGGTAAGGGGTACTACAAGTACCTCTATACTCATTTCTCCTGGGAGGGGGGTGGGCATCTGGGGGACCCCTTTTTAAAGGGGACTCCCAGATTCCACCATGAACCCCCCACCCAGGAAATCGCGGCCTCCACCTCCACCGCCCATCGGAGGTGGAGAAGAGCCCCTTGTCCTTGGATTGGACAAGGGCTCGGAGGGGGAGGGGAAAGCTTGGCTGCCCCTCCCCTTCCGAGACCCCCCAATCCATGGACCATGCGGGCTGGTATAGTCAGGGTGCGGAGCCCCACGTGGCCGGTGCTCCGCATTCTGGCTATCCCAGCCTGCATGGGGGACAAGGGGTTAAAGAGGTCTGGGAGGGGGGACCCCACGTCGTTTTTTTTTTATATTTCCCACACTCAGAACGAAGTAAGTAAAACTCTTCCCACTTGGGGGAATCTATGAAAATAATACACTATTGTTACCTGTGCAAAAAAAACTGACATTTTCCGCATTTAAAAGACATTTTTGCCCTTGAAACTTAAAAATCGATTTTCTCAAAAACTATAAGGTGTTTTTGAAAAAAAATGTTTTCCTCTTATTCCCACTGATCCCCTTAATATACACTAGGAATTTGGTGTTCCTAAACTTTAAGAAGGCTTTGCTATTAACCGTTAAAGTCGGCGGGTTTTTAAATGTATACATTTTTACTTTGAAACTTTAACATCGATTTTCTCAAAAACTATAAGGTCTTTTTGAAAAAAAAAATTTCCTCTTATTCCTCCTGATCTCCTTAATATATTCTCCAAATTTGAGGCTCTTAGCATTTAAGGGGGCTTTGCTATTAACCCTTAAAGTCGGCGGCTTTTTTAAATAATACGGAGCGTTACGGTTTAACGCGAAATTACGGTAGCGTTTAATGCGAAATTATGGCATGAACGAAACGCGAAATTTCGCGTTGAAAATTACGCTTACGGTATTTTCAATTACGATTTTAATGGCAATTTCGCTACGCTAATTTCGCATCGTAATCGCAAATTTCGCATGCGTAATTATAGTAATGCTAAATTACGAAAATTTCAGCTCAACTCTATTTGTATCATTTGCTTTGCGTCACAAGAGTGGGCTTCCCCAAAATGGGCCGAGAGACTATGGTTACCAAAACCCTTCCCCGCTCGTGTATAAGTGTTCAAGCCTGGAAGCCCTCCACCAGCAATCTCGTAAAAGGGAGGGAGGATGTCATGGTAGCCACATTGAATATAGAAGGTTTGCTGTCTGGCTAGGACTGATTGGAGTTTGGATGTTTTCCTCATCGGCTTGGGTTACTTCTGTGCAGTTTGGTTTTCTTCTACATACTAAAAACATATGGGTAGCTTCTCCCACAATAAGCCTTAGACTTTTCAGATATTAGGGCTATCAGATATGACTATGATATGGACTTTAGATTTTGAGCTCCTACAAGGAACAGTTGATGACTAGGGATGATTGTAATATGCTAAATACGACTACACAAAATTTAGCATAATTTTTCGCAGCTAAGGCCATTCATAGTTACGATTTTGGACATTTAATTGATTTTGCATAATCCATTCGTAATTTTGCATAATTACACACCAACTTTAATGGTTAATAGCAAAGCTATTACATTCTATTGTCACCAAAATTGCTACGTATGTTAAATAGGAAATAGTGGGAACAAGTCAAAACATTTTGAATTGTTCAAAAAGACTTTGTAGTTTTTGAGCAAATTGATTTTAAAAATGCAAAGGAAAAATGGTTTTTAAACTCAGAAAAATTACAGTTTTAAAACCATTTTTCCTTTGCATTTTCAAAATGGATTATCTTAAAAACTAAAAGGTCTTTTTGAAAAATTCCTATCAATTTTGGTGACAAGGGCATGTATGGGGGGCATTGCTTTTCCCTGCTGAAGTCGTCAGGCACAAAATTACGCAAAATGGCAAAACTACGGCTCCTTATTTCGTTTTCATATGAAATTAATTACAAATTTTGCTCAAAATTATGCATTACGGTTTTGCATTGTAATTGCGAATTATGATGCAAAATTACGATTATGTTCGTGACCATCATTTTAATGACCTTAATAAATCAATGTACTCTGTAGAGCGCTGCAGAAAATGTCAGCAATAGAATAATGATAAAAATAGTAAAACAAGATCTTCGTATGGCAGATCTATGAAAAAAAAACACACAAAGAAAAGCATGGAAGTCTCAACACTTTGCCATATGTTCTTGTGTAATGAAAGCTCAAGCATTTATATGAAATGTTTACCTCAGCATTATCTGCAGTACCACAACAAACAAGGAAAGACCGTATGAGCAGGAGGGAAGGATGAGAGTCCATGCTTAATGCAGAAAGTGTGGTCAAGGCTCAGGATTTAACATAATCTTCAAAATAACAGTCCTTTCTCTGTACCGCATCTGTCATATATTTACTTTCTTGGCTTTGGATTGTATTGATGTATAAAAGATTGTGTATCTTCTGAGTAAAATAAAGATGATTGTATTCTTTTCCCGCACCTTATGTTGATTCTTGGCACGTTATAGACATACATTGCTGAAAGGAGGAAAAGATACTTTGTACTTCAAAAATCAATACTGCTAGACATATTAAAGAGAATCCCCTGTGGGTGGATTTTACATGTTCATTTCCTTGAAGTGACACATTCCCACACATTTCTCGTTGATAAACCTGTGATTCTTCCTGCTTCTATTGTAGCAGCCTCTTACAAAAAAGAAACACCTATGAGGATTTTCCATATGCTCAAATGTGTGAACAAAGTGTGAAGAAAGGAATAACACTGAACATAATATAGTAGGTGATGAAGACCACCACAGGCAGAAATATAGCTTGTGCATAGAATCCTTGTGACACTGCATAAAAATCCGACACCTGGGCGAACCCCGAGTTCATTTTTCTCCAAATCACCCCCTTCCACTCAGTACCGTTCCATTGTGCACGGAACATCACCCTCCTCCTCCCTCTATAGTAGCATGACTGTTAGAAAACATGTAGTGGATCTCAGCTTAATCATATCAGTTTTGTCTGCTAGCAATCTGTGCAGAATATCACCCAGGTAGAATGCACACAGACAATGTTCACATTTTATGCCATTCCGGCTAATGCGCTTATGATCAGCAAAATGGTGGCCAAGGTGAAGTAAGCTGACTATCACATTAGCTGAATGATTTGTCTGCAGTTAGCTGTCTTTTAGAGTAGTTTGATATCCTGGATAAAACTTCTTGTGTTTTCTCGGTGGTGTTGAAATCAGACTGACAGGCAATTCCAAGGTTATCTGTATACTGCAGAACTCAGGTTTCTGGGTGAACTGGTTGGTTTTTGGTATAGCTTTCCTAGAGTAAGGGGGCCAAGACCTGTAGGCGACCATGAATCTGAACAGTGGGGTAGCAATAGGCAGTTTCTGAGGTAGCGACCGCATCGGGGGCCCTTGGGCCAGAGGGGCCCCAAGGGCCCACCATCAACTGCAGTATTAGCTCTCTGTTGGTCCTATGCTGTAATAATCACTTCTATAGATGCGTTGATTAGTATTAATCATTACCAAGCTGTTCCCCATCCTCTTCTTGCACCTCTGACACTGTGGATGTCGTTGGCAGGTTTTGGTGGGCTGTATCATTTGTTATGCATAGAGCGCTTAGGGGGCCCCAATGTAAAACTTGCACCAGGGCCCATAGCTCCTTAGCTACGCCACTGAATCTAAATATGCCACCTACTTTTATGTCATGGTAGGTTGATTTAGAAATGTTTACATTTTGGAATCTTGGTATCAGCTCCAAATGCCCATAGCATTGCTCATATTTTTTTTAAATCAAATTTCTATGGTCAACTGTAACAAATGTTGATATGAGTTCTATAAAGATTACTCTTGTAGCCCAGCATTGTTAGCCATTTTCAACACAGTGGGTGGTTTTGAGGATTTAGCCAAAACGGAGCTTACCTGGATGGAAGCTAGCCTGTTCGAGTATCAGCCTCAGCTCAATGATTGGATGGATGAATGAGGATGGCACGTTCAAACATCTTGTAGAGGTGGCAAAAGAGGGAGATTGGATGATAGTTCTTTGCTTCTGCTGGTTCCTTTCCAGGCATCAACAGTGTGACAACTCTTGCCTATCACCATTACTTTGAAGTTTTATGTGTTTGTAGACAGTGAGAGCAATACGCCCCAAGTGTTTTCCTCTGGTTCAAAATTGGAGATCTCTTCACTGCACATATTAAGTCCAGCAGCTTTACCAGTTTTAAGTGACTTGAGAAGGGCTTTGTATCCAGGTTGGGTGAAAATCCAGCTGAAGTTGCCATCCTCCTGAGATGGTCTTTGCCCTTTATGTTTTGGCTGAAGGTTGGCTTTTAAAGCAGACCTAAACTCAGAACTTCCTATCTGCTCTAAAAGATAAGCAACTGCATAATAACATTGAAAGAAAAAAATTCTTTGTTGCAACTTATAGAACTCCTACAGAAATCCTGTAGTGTTTGCTTCCCGGAATTCCTGGGAGCACAGAAAGGGTTAACCTCCAGTTTTTGCATATTCACATAGGTACTCAGCACAGTGCAGACGCAGCTGACAGCCTTGATTTACTCTTGCTGATTACTTGCTGATGTCAGCTAATTACACAAGCTGATTTCTATAAACATGAGGGCTTGATTCATTAAGTTGCGCTGCTTTAGCTTAATATGAAGGAGCACCTTCTTCATAGGAGGAGCTCGCTGCTATGTAAGGGAAGTGCCTTCCTTAGTTATACGCATTGCTAACATAGCAATGCACGTAACTATGTTACTTAACATAGATACAGTAACTATGTTAAGTAATATAGTAGTGGCTGCTAGAGAAGTATCGCAGTCGCGATACTTCACAGACAGGACCACCCGCATACAAAGTTATGCGCTTTGCTATGTAAGCAACGTGAGACACTAAGTTGGCCACGCCACTTACATAACAGCAAGCACTGCTATGTAAAGTGTGCATAGCGGGTGCTCCTTCACATTAAGCTGCTCTGCTTTAGCAGCGCAACTTAAAGGACACCAGAAGTGACAGGTGACATGATGAGATAGACATGTGTTTGTACAGTGCCAAGCAAAAAAAAAACCAAAAAACTATGCTGTGTTCCTTTTTTTCTTTCTCTGCCTGAAATAGTTTAATATCAGGTATGTAAGTGGCTGACTCAGTCCTGACTCAGACAGGCAGTGACTACAGTGTGACCCTCACTGATAAAAAAACTTTCTTGCTCTCAGAAGCCATTTACTGCTAGGAAAGTGTTTTATAGTTGGAATTTCTTATCAATGAGGGTCACACTGTAGTCACTTCCTGTCTGAGTCAGGACTGAGTCAGCCACTTGCATACCTGATATTTAACTCTTTCAGGCAGAGAAAGAAAAAAACGAACACAGCATAGTTATTTGTGTGCTAGGAACTGTACAAACACATGTCTATCTCATCATGTCACATGCCACCTCGGATATCCTTTAATGAATCAAGCCCAGAGAGTGACATTTTCAGCAACTATATGGGTTTTCCTTGTCTGCTGTGCAAGAGCTGTAGTTTTGCAGCCTGCTTAGCCATGACTTCATGCTCCTCACATTTCTCAGGCCCACTGAGAGTTTCCTCATTGCTGCCATGCCTATTTGCTGTTGTGTGTCATTTAGACGTTTTTAGTGAGCGTTTCCCAGTTCTTTCTCACTTCATTGCTGCAAACTGCCTTTATTTGTTCTCTCAGTGTATGGATATTCCACATACAGTCTCATGTAGTCTTCATACTGCTCTATTAGATTTCCTGTTATACTGGGTATATACTTTTCTCAGCAACCTTATGTTTTTGGCAGCCTTAAAGTGAACCTCCAGACTACAAATCCACTCAGCAGCACTGAAAAGGCTTGGTATTTCTTTAACAGTTTTACAGCATCAGAACTTTGTTTTTATTACATAAGCCTTATTTTTAGCTGCACAAAAGCTTAAGCTCCGCCCCATCAAAGAAAACTGCCCGGGCTTTTTTCCCTGATGCTGTGCAAAGCATGATGGGATTTCCTATGTTGTTATTCACGTTGCCTAGCAACTGGGAGGGGTGATCAGCACACAGGAAAGTTGGAACTATGTCTCATGCTCCCTGTCACCTCATTTCTACCAAAAAGATGGCTGCCCTCATGACATCAAACATTTGCCTGTTCTTTTAAAACAAGTTGGGTAAGATATTGTATTACCTATCTATTTTAATTAACATAACTAATGTAACTTAATGCCAGTATGTTTGTTTAGGCTGAAGTTTCTCTTTAACATTCTCTTTACAGTGTAAAACATATCTTAGATTTTCCATGCTGGTTGTATGTTCTCAAGCTCAGCATCCAATTCTCCTTCATCACTCTTCTAACTTGTACATTTTTCATATAGGCCTCTACTTTATGGAATTCCCTCCCCCCATCAGGCTCACCCCCACCTTCAACTCATTCAAGCAGGCCTTAAAGTCCCATCTGTTCAACATTGCTTACCCACCATTTTCATAGCTCCAACCCCCTCCCTTGGACATACACCCCCCCCTCCTATGTGCCCCTCTACCCCACCGCTTATATTGTAAGCCTATATGGCAGGGCCCTCCTCCCTGTGTGCTCTTCTTCGCCACCATATGGAATCAGGGACTCGTCTGCTATATTTATCCCTACATTGCAATCTGCTCACTATTGTTTATTGTTACATCACTATTTTGTGTCGGGAGGGTGACAGCCCCAAGACTGCCTAACGCGAAAGGCGTCAAGTCCTGGGGTGGGGTTTTGCAGTGTCTCTTCGTCATCAGCCGCTATTAGACTGTTAGATAGCGAAACCGCCGTCTATTTACACTGTTCTGCGCTGCGATCTACGGCAACGCTGTACTGGGGACAGCCGTGTCACTCGGCTGTCCCCTTGAGAGGCTCAGAGAGCAAATGGCTCCCATAAGCTGATGCCTATGATAGCTGATCGCTGTGATTGGCTGCCGGGGGGGGAGGGACGGAGGGGATTAGCAAAAATAAACATAAACCTAGCTAAATTTATTTAACTACCTGCGGACCGAGCGAGTGCGAATCTACGTCGGGGAGGGGGCGCTGCGGTCCTGACAGGATGTAAACTCTACGTCCCATTGACCGCGCGCCCGTGCCCGTCTCCGCCGCTCGGTCCGCTCTGCCCCCGCCGCTCGTTGCTGCCTCGCCGCCTCTATGACGGCAGAGCACTGTGAGCCGGGCAGAAACCGTTTTCATTGGCTCCTGGCCCTGTCATTCATGTAAGCCGCTCTCATTGGCTTACATGGAGTGACAGGGTCAGGAGTCAATGAAAGCGGCTCCTGACCGGCGCACAGCGCTCTGCCGTCATAGCGACGGCAGAGAGAGCAGCCAGCGGCAGGGACAGAGCGGCGTGTTCGTCAGGAGCGACGGATCATTGCGGCGATTTGTCGGGAAGCGGCGATTTACGGGACCAGCACCCTCTGGTCCTTAAGGGGGCAGAGGGTGCTGGTCCAGAAAGGGTTAAACAAAAACAAATAAATAAATAAATAAACAATGCAGCAGCGATCATAGCTCACTAACAGAAATCTCTGTTGGTGGGCATAAAAGGGGGGGAGGGGGTCAGTTGTGTGCTTGGTTGTGTGGCCCATTAAAGCTGCAGAGCACATAATTGTAAAAAATAGCCTGGTCACTAGGGGGGTGTAAGCCTGTGGTCCTTAAGTGGTTAATGCTGTAATGTCCCTGTGTAACATTGTTTCATCTTGTAATGTCTCTTTTAGCTATTGCATAGGACTGCATAATATTTTAACACTTTATAAATAAAGTTTAATAATAATAAAAGCAATTACTACTAGTAATCTGAACTTTTACCTGAGAAAAAGGAACTGATCACTGAATGGTTTTGCATGTTGCCTGCAGTTGCTTAAAGGTTACCTGTAGCAAGAGGGCTTTAGGCGTACCTATGAAATCGCTGCCAGGAGACTCGGGCGCAGGATACATCTGATATGCGGCTTACTCGGCTTCTGCACAAATCCTGGCAACGTTAATTATTATTCCTACTCTTGGATGGTGAGGAATGACTTAATTTGGTTTGCAGCTATTGCTGGCGGACGAATTACAATGTTTTCAAAGTAACTTAAGCTCTGTCTTCTAACAGCACCAAAGTTACACTCTGTGCGCTGCTATAGCCGTAATTCCTATTAAAGTCTATGGTGGCGCCGGCTGCACCCAAATCTCCTGCGCTATTTTAACAGCGCTTGAGCTATGGAGGCTGCCATATTGATTTCCTTTTAAGCAATACCAGATGCCTGGCTATCCTGCTTATCTTCTGACTGTAATACTTTTAGGGCTCATACACACGTCCAACTTAAAGCACAACCGACCGCACAAGATGACCAACCACACAACCTGACAAGTACGTACACACGCCAACCAGTTAAAAAACCAACTCACTTAAATACTATGCGTGCAAGCTAAATGACAAACCGCAAAACATGTCTGCATTCAAAAACAACAAAGTTGCTCAAAAGACTTGTACACGTTCCATCCTGCATGATAGTTGGACAGATTGATCCACCGGTTGGGTCTGGCAACCAATCTGTTATCAGTTGGTCATCTGGTTGTTTGCCAGCCGTACACATGCCCAACTTATCTTCCAAGTTTGGAAGAAAGTTTGAGAGATTGTTGGTACTGTACGTGTGTATGAGCCTTTAGCCATAGACCCTGAACAAGCATGCAGCAGATCCGGTGTTTCTGACATTATTTGTCAGATCTAACAAGATTAGCAGCCAAATAGATCAGCAGGGCTGCCAGGCAACTGGTATTATTTAACTGGAAATACACATGGCAGCCTCCATATCCCTCTTTTTACAGTTGCCCTTTAAAGAGACTCCGTAACAAAAATTGCATCCTGTTTTTTTATCATCCTACAAGTTCCAAAAGCTATTCTAATGTGTTCTTGCTTACTGCAGCACTTTCTGCTATCACAGTCTCTGTAATAAATCAATGTATCTTTCCCCTGTCAGACTTGTCGGCCTGTGTCTGGAAGGCTGCCAAGTTCTTCAGTGTTGTGGTTCTGCTATGAACTCCCCCTTCCAGGCCCCTCTATGCACACTGCCTGTGTATTATTTAGGATTAGAGTAGCTTCTCTCTTCTCTCTTATTACAAGCTGGATAAATCGTCCTCTGAGCTGGCTGGGCTTTCACATACTGAGGAAATTCAGACAAGGGCAAAGCTGTTTGCAGGAAGAAAAGAGCAGCCTGAAACTTCAGTGCATGAGAGATGCAGGAGGAAAGAAACACACAATGATCTCATGAGATTCAAAAGGAAGGCTGTATACAGCCTGCTTGTGTATGGATGTATTTTCTATGTGTGGACATACTGTACATCAACCTACTTCCTGTTTTGGTGGCCATTTTGTTTGTTTATAAACAAACTTTTTAAAACTTTTTTTAACCACTTTTAATGCGCCGGGGAGCGGCGAAATTGTGACAGAGGGTAATAGGAGATGTCCCCTAACGCACTGGTATGCTTACTTTTGTGCGATTTTAACAATACAGATTCTCTTTAAGTGCATTTATTTACATTGCTGACTCTATCATGTGGCCCCAATGTGTTCTGCAATGCTGTGCAGTTCATTCCTGGTTGGATCTATCAAGGTAATCCATCTCATGAATGCTGTACATATAGGACACTGACTCTGCATTTCTGCTGTTGCACAGATATAAGTAAAGACATTGTACTACAGAACCTTTATCACTGGTCCTTTCCAAATGCAGGATAACAGGAGTGATGTGATCGCAATCCCTTTTCAGTTTATTTACATGCATTAGAATATATCAACCTTCTGCCTTCACTTCTGCTGAACTAATGTCAAAATTTCCATTTTGTGCTCCAAACAGAAACAGCATTCAAGTATTTCCCTATTTCCATTTTTTACATTCATGTCGGCTATATATGCCTGTTTGGTTTCCATATAAATTCCGTACAAGGCTTAAAGATTCAAGGCTGACTTGCTATTAATAGAAAGCTAGTGCACTTGACACAATCATTATTCATGGTTTAGGCTTCGCTACTGGATTATCGCCAGCTGCACTGTCCAAACTATTTACAGGTTCTTTGTGTGCGGAATCAAAGTCAAACCTACAGCTAGCGCAACTGTTCTAAAAACATAGCCAAAGGCACAGAGAATCCTTGTCGTGCCAACAAGCTGTAATATTGAAGGGTTCATTTACAAAGCAGAAAGAGTCTCTCTTGACCTGCAAATGTGCAACCTTTAAAATAAGCACTTGCTTACATTACACAGATTGCATTGTAAAAGACGTTTATAGCCGAGGACTAGAATAGTGTGTGCTTAAAACAGTAGATAATTAAACACAAAGACTGTGTTTGTAAATTTTTTAGTATGTGCATTTTATGCACTTTAGGGCCCCATTAGATTTATCTCACTTAGGCCTCTTTCAGATGGGCAGCTGGCAGGTGCTAAATTCACCAAATGTCAGCTGCTCTCCCGCACCGACTGGGCGCTTGTTAGCACTTGGTACCCGTGCTGGACAGGCGCCCTCCATGAAGTCACATATGAGCGCGGTCGCAGCCATGCTCAAGGGCAACATATTGCGGTTTTCTGCCACTGGGTACTCCCGTTAAAAAAAGAACGCTAGTTAAAAATTATGTAATGAACAAAAGTGCTTAATTTTTACAATAATTATGTACAAATGATTGTCATTGTTTGCCAATTGTAAAATGTTTCCCCTCCCTGATTTACATTCTGACATTTATCACATGGCAATATTTTTACTGCTGGCAGGTGATGTCAGTGGAAGTAGCTACTGCTTGCTTTTTTTGGCAGTTGGAAACAGTTGTTATTTTCCACAATGCAACAAGGCTCCCACAGTGTGATGTCAGCACCATGGTCCTGACATCACACTGTGGGAGGGGTTTCACCACAATATCAGCCATATAGAGCCCCCTGATGATCCATTTGTGAAAAAATGTATCATGGGAAAGGGGGGTATCAGCTACTGATTAGGATGTAGTTGAATCCTTGGTTGTGAGATAAATAGTTCTTCCATCAATAATGTGAAAATTATTGAAAATTATTGTGGTACAATTATTTTCATTAATTTGGGGATAAAACATAGATAAAACCCAAACACTAAATGCACCACTGCCAACTGCCCCAACCTTCCCCCTTAATGTTAAACCCTTCCTGACACCTAACCATGCTCTTAAAACGCAAACGCAACCACACATGCAACGTGATTGGGTTTGTGATTTTACAGTGCAGCCTACCCAGCTTCTTCCCCCTTGATGCCTAACCCCCCCGCCCCCCCGCCGCTGCTGATGTCTAACCCTAAAACCAACCCAAACGCCTAGCTTTAAAACTCATCTCCTGATGCTTGAGATATAACTAGAAGGAAATGTATTTAGCATGCGTTGTTATCTGCACTGATAGGAGACAGCACATAAAACAACCTTCATGTCTTATGCTGAGACCAAGTTTGGAAAGACAATAAAATTAAGTAACAGCAAGCAGCCATTTCAGTTAAGACTTCATGATTAGCACAATTTCACAGCATAGTGGGTTTAAATTAAATCACAGATTAGTAAAAATTCCTTTCTGTAACTGATGTATAAAAACTGAAATCGTACTACCAAAGAATTCTCCTTACTGCAGATATGACATTATTTGGGTACATGCACACGTCGGATTTTCGCAAACGACCGGTTGTTTGGACATCCAAACGACCGGTCGCTTGGACGTCCAAACGACCGGTTGTTTGCGAAAATCCGACGTGTGTACGAGCCTTTAAAGTGTGGCTGTGCTACTTAAGGTGCATACTCACGTCCAATTTTGGCCAGTTTTACCACCTCCATGTTGTATGCCGGCCTACAGATTTTAAATATTATGATCAGATACTACATGGAGGTGGTAAAATTGGCCAATAATTTGCAGATCAAAATTGGATGTGTATACGCACCCTAAAGCTATGTACCCACCTCTGATAATTTTTAACCATTGGGGATCAGGTAATGATCTCTTGGGCGGCACTTTGAGGAACGATGCTGTACATATACATCCCTATGCTTCAAGCGTGTGATGTGTTCTCATGCTTTGGAGGGGGGCAGAGGGACGACAGTGGCTGCATGATGGATCAGCTTCTATCAGTGAGAGGGGGGTTAAATTAGCATTGTCATTGGTCCTGCTTGGGCATCGACAGGATGGGACACTTAACGATGTCCAAGCAAGATCGATCGACTGCCACTGTACACACATAATGATTGTCGGCAGACAAGACGAATCCTTAACGATGCCCAAGCAAGATTGATCAACTGCCACTGTACACACATAATGATTGTCAGCAGACAAGATGGATCCTTAATGATGCCCAAGCAAGACTGATCAGCTGCCACTGTACGCACATAACGATTATCAGTTGAAACGGTTAATATTGGAAATTTCGGCTGACGGTTGTTGCATGTGAACAGGATTAGGAAGCTCACTCTTGCAGGAAATCCTTTAGGACTTGGCTGGCCAGGTTCCATCATTTTGCATTTTGGCCAGCTAAAGTCCAGAAAGGAAGAGTTCTTTGGGAATTGACAGCAGCAGTCAGCCACTTTGTAAGTTGGCTGGCCAGATCCCAAAGTGGCCAACTTACACAAACACACACCACACTCAGCACACACACACTATATATATCATACACACAGTATATACTGTATATCAGCTGAAGACATATGTGAACCAGGTTTTGTGAGTACTTAATGTACACGTTACGAGTTGTACATCAGAATTACAAGTATAGGTGATGACCGCAGCAATATTTTCCAGACCTAATGTTAAGTAAATGTTCCTGTTATTGAACGAGGCACTTCTTCAGCGGATATGTAATATTTAATGAATTCCCCCTGTGCTGCACCTTATGGCTATATTTCTGTGGATGTTTGCAATCCATCACCATCTGTGCTACAACTGTTTATTGCTTCTCAGTCCCCCTGGGTTCATGCGGCAACTACAGTGCTAAATCCTTTACCTTTAATTCTGATGTGCAACTGGTAACTGTATAAATTCTGCTTCCAGTATTAGAATATCGCTTTTATACCACCCACAAAGCTTGATTCAGGTATTTCTTTAGCTGACATATATTATTATGGATCATTTCTGTGCCCATGCCTTCCATCGCAATGGACAATATTCCAACATTCCAACACGATGTGAGTATATTTCTATTGTGCGTTCACATCGGGTTCCGTTGGAGTAACGCACAGCATGCTGTGCATTTATGTGCGTTTATAGTGGCAGTGAAGCATACTTTCAATGTATTGCATGCTTCACTGCATGGATCACTAGTGTTGTTTGTAAGGACTAGGTAATTAAGCGTCCGCAATTAATGAGTCAGTTATGAATACGTAGTTGGCAATTTTGAGTACTTCAAGTAATGTTACTTTAAAATGAAATTACAATGGTTGTTTGGCCAGGGATCACTATGCTGCCACAATATGACTGTATAATGATCCCTGACCACCTAACCTATTTTTTAACTAATAAAAAATATATGTTCAGAGTGTGGGAATTTAAAAAAAAAAAAAGGGTGTGGGGTTCCCTCTTCTGAGCCTCTTTAACCCCTTGTACCCATGCAGTCTGGTATAGCCAGAAAATGCTAGCGTTTTTGCTGCTAATAAAAGTGCGGGATGCATGTAAATGCATAATTTTCAAAAATGCATGTAAAACGCACATCAAGTATCCCATTGGAGATGCAGAGGAATGCGTTTTTTTATATAATACTGTATTTTATTCCATTGATTAGGGCAAATAATAAAAAAACGGAAATGTGAAACACACCTGAAACGTATGAAAAACACATGCATATACAAACAGGAAACGCAATCCCAAACGGATACAAAAACGCACTGCTACTCCCAGCCTTAAGCAATACACATAGACAGAAAATGTCCAGTCTACTAGTTGGGTGGACGGCATACTTTTCATTGAACTGTATGCTTCTGTGTACCCGCCGGAATGCACGGGTAGCATGCATGCGCCACTGTATTTAACATTGCGTTGCATTCCTGCTGTCATAGGGAGCACAACGCAACTGATTACTGTGAGCAGGGCCTTAGGCTTTTTTCACAGGGGCCTTGTGACAGCAGGAATGCAATGGATCCAAACAGTGGTGCAGCACCTTAGGCTCGCGTTGTGTCGGGTACAGTGAAGCATACAGTCAGTGAACAGTATGTTTCACCTTTACTATTATTGTGCACCTTTAGCAGTAATGCACTGTATACATTACAATGCTGCAACCAGGGGCGTAACTAGACATCACTAGGTCCCCCTGCAAAACTTTGGAGCCCCATTCCCCCCCCCCTGCTTTCTTTGCATGGGTAAACTGAGAAACGGACAGACTGCTCACATCTTCTCTATCACTTACATTAGCTTCTGTGATAATCCGTGCATGTTTTCACGCATACAGACACATGGTGTGCGGACAACGCATACGGTGAACCGACAGACGAGTGTGTAATAAGCCTCAGCTTATTACACTCACTCTGCCCATCTCTGATGGAGCAGAACTGGCTCTGCAGCCTTCTCCAGCATCACTACACTACAGGGCACTTGGGGTGGGGTAGAGAGGTTGGGGGTTGGGCGCTGTACATAAGAGCATGCTGTACACTGAATAGGGACTGTCTATAAATCTTTATCTGCAAAACTTTGTATGATTCCTTATTAGAGACTGAGCAGAGCAGATGCAGTCGTTAGAACAATTGTGCATAGACCAGAATTTTTTTTTCTCTCTGTGCCCTTAGTTGTCAGTCTCTCAGGACAGAGAAAAGACCCCCCCCCCCACAGGGCCCCCTGCACCCTGCAGCTTCTGGGCCCCCCTAGGGCTGCATCCATTCCAGGGTCTATTGTTACGCTCCTGGCTACAACCCATTATAATTCCTGCTGCACTATGAAAGTTGTATAGGACTCAGATGCGCTGCCCTTGAGAATATACACTATTAAGTCCCATGCCGCCACTGAAGCCACCTCCGTTTGTCGCCGCCAGTGACCTGCTAATTATTTGTCTAACTAGACGAATAGCACTGCGGCTGCGTCATCGGGAGCTTACTGCGCAGGCGCAGTATGAAGTTTTCTTGTATTGCTCCCGATGACACCCGCGGGAGCAACGATGCGCAGCCGCAGTGCTATTTATCTAGTTAGACAAATAATTAGCAGGTCACCGGCGGCGACGAACGGAGGTGGTTTCAGTGATGGCGTGGGACTTAATAGCTGCAGGGGGCCGGTAGAAGCCCCAGGTAAGTGACGCTTTTTGTTTTTTTTTAAGGCCCACAGAACCCCTTTGAAAGACTGGATTCCATGGCCCTCACAAGGTTAATATAATTTCAATTACTGTATTTTAACATTTAATACAGAGTTCATGGTTTGTATGCACATTTGGGGATTGTACTGTATTAACTACTAGGCCTATTTTTAACATTCAGTCTCAAGCAACCAGAAAGTATACTTATCTGGCATCAGCCAATCCCCTTGGATGCCGGATAACAGGGATTTTGCTATATTACCATTCTTACCATTAATCTGGTAATGGCACCATGATCACAACGGGAAAAATGAAAAAAAAAAAAGCATCAGCATCTGGCCTTAAGGGGACAGAGCTGTATGGTCCCCAAGGAGTTAAATTAATAAGATAAAAAATTACTAATTGGTGAACAGTATCTGATCTACTATATTACCTTTATTAATTGACGAAATGAAGATCAAACATCATTTTTCAAGTCCAAATATTTATAATTTGATTTTACTAAAATAGTAACACTTTTTAATACAACACTACAATAAAACAACACTATTTTTGTTTGTTCAAATCACATAGTCAACATTAATGGTGATAATGATAGTAACAGTGTATATTCTCAAGGGCTGTATTTAGCACCTAGAGGAGATGAATGCAGAATGAGTAATTGTATTACAGTTTATAAAACGCTGTTTGTTAGCTGCGGATTAACCTGGCGAGCTTTTAGGGTAGGGAAGCCTAAGTGGCAGATTGAGCAGCCCTGCTAAGCAGCTTGTGTGTAACTTTAGGGTATTAGTAACAAGAGTTGACATGCGTTCAGCTGTCATAAGCTCATGTGTGGCTGATGGCCAGCTTGCTGAAGACACATAACATATGCACTTAGATCTGTAGACATGCTAGGAGGAGTGACAAGATCAAGGACACATAGTAGAATTGCAATGATTCTGCTTTTTACTCTGAGACGTTGTATCTGAAAATTTATTCTGGCAATACTGCTGAGCTTGGAAAATAAAATGTGGGTCTCTGCTTTGAGCGCATACAATCCAAACCAATATGCAGGAAAGGATGATGGTATATATTATTATCCACACAGACGCATGTAATGATTAATAATGAAATATTCAGGGTTTTTTTCTACAGTAATTTGATATTAAGGTTTGCCTTCTAAAGAACAATGCAGTTGAGGAGTATATTGTTAAAGTGAATAGCAGAGCCATGCATAAGATTCCATTGTTACATTCTGAAACAAATATGAAATAAAAGCACAAAAGTGTTTATTAACTTGAACACCTCTTTCTTCTGCTTTTTTTCTAGCTATATTAAGAAATCCTGCAGGTCACTCAAGCCTGTTACTGACCTTTTATCTGTTTTACCTTGCTGTTCAGCTACAAAGTAGTCATGTCACAGCTGAACTTGCTGACTCCCACATAATCACTCCTTACTCCTCCCTTCTGATGACTCATGCTGTCTGTTCTCCACCCGCAAGCAAGAGTCATTAAATGGGAGTCAGTGTGTTCAACTGTGTCTCAACTACGGTCCTCAGTAGCCAATTTGAACTGCAAGATGTTCACATGACCAGAGAAGACAGAATATAATTGTGTATATTCAATATGTGCTGTTATTAAACTGTTATTTTCTGTGATATAATGTTGGCTTCATATGCAAAGATCGACTACAGGGTTACTTGAATATAATGAAAATAATAATTTTCCATAACATTGCAAAAATGATTTAGGTTAGGTGAAAAAACAAAAATATAGGATTCAAGTTTAGTATAGTAAATGTAAATATTACGTGGAAGACCCCTGCACTGTTTTTTCAAGATGGCTGTCATGTAGTCCTGGAAAAAAATTGCTCTGCTTGGGCGAGGGTTTGACAACATGAAGTGTAGTCGCGTGAAAATCAGGGTGCTTTGTTTGTGTGCCTGCACCCATTATTCATCTCTAAGTCATATTTCACTTACAGGTATTTACATGATTGGAAATATCCAAAAAGAGTTTTGGTTAGGAATACAATCAGCAGTAGTAATGTTATTATTGTTAAAGAGACTCTGTAACAAAAATGTCATCCTGTTTTCTACCATCCTACAAGTTTCTAAACCTATTCTAATGTGCTCTTGCTTACTGCAGCACTTTCTACTATCACCATCTCTGTAATAAATCAACGTATCTTTCCCCTGTCGGATTTGTCGCCCTGTGTCTGGAAGGCTGCCAACTCTTCAGTGTTGTGGATCTGTTATGCACGCCCCCTCTATGCACACTCCCGTGTGTGTTATTTACATTAGGCAGCCTCTCTGCTCTCTTATCTTTTACAAGCTGGATAAATCATCCTCTGTTAGGCTGTGAAAGGAGCTGGCTGCCTGGGCTGTCACATGCTGAGGAATTACAGACACCGGGCAGAGCTGTCTGCAGAAAGAAACAATCAGCCTGCCACTCTTCAGTGGATGAGAGCTGCAGGGGGAGGAAGATAAACACACAAATGATCTCTTGAAATTCAAAAGGAAGGGTGTATACAGCCTGCTTGTGTATAGATGTATTTTCTATGTGTGGACATACTGTACATCAACCTACTTCCGGCTTTGGTGGCCATTTTGTTTGTTTATAAACAAACTTTTTAAAACTGTTTGTGACCACTTTTAATGCGGCGGGGATCGTGAAATTGTGAGAGGGGGAATAGGAGATGTCCCCTAACGCACTGGTATGTTTACTTTTGTGCGATTTTAACAATACAGATTCTCTTTAATGATTCATGAAACACTGTTGACTTTTGTGTTGCTGTACAAAGTAAGTTACAAATAAGGATGAATAATAGAGGCATCAAAACATATACATGGTAATAACTAATACAGATAACTTCAACATGTACACAAATTACTTGAAACTTAAAGGGAACCTGAGATGGGCAGTGTGGGTGTATTTATACTTACCTGGGGCTTCCTCCAGCCCCATTAGGTGCGTGAGATCCTTCGCTGTCCTCTCTGGCCGCTCTGTTCTCTTGTAAATCTCTATAGTAATCCACCCAGCCGTGCTTTTCTGTGCGTGCGTGGCACCCCCGCCTCACTCCTGTAGCCTGGAGCTTTCTGCATCTGCGCAGTAGTTCTCACCACAATATCAGCCATACGGATGTCTCTGTTGATCGAGTCCAAAATGGATAAAGATTACTTGTAGGAAAAGGGGTACCAGCTACTGAATGGGATGAAATTACATTCTGGGTTCCTCTGTAAGTAACTATAGCAAAGACAACCTGTCCTTATAAGCTTACAGCCTGAAAAGAAAGGGAAAGAAATACAAAGTATGGTCATGGGTAACTGTATCAAGCAGCTGTGAGATCCAGCATGAGATTCTGTAAAAAGCAGAACTTGGTAAGAACTAAAGGGAATTATCCCAGGTTAGATTTTATGCTTGTCTGAACAGGTGAGTTATAAGGATGTGTTTGAAGGCAACGAGAGTTGGAGTGATGGATGAGATGTGGAAAGGAAATGTAGAGACAGAAAGAGTTATAACTCTTTCACACTTAACTAAATAAAGACAAACAAACACAAGACAAATAACATTTATATTGCGCTTTTCTCCTTGTGGACTCAAAGCGCCAGAGCAGAGCAGCAGCCACTAGGGCGCGCTCTATTGGCAGTAGCAGTGTAAGGGAGACTTGCCAAAGGTCTCCTACTGAATTAGTGCTGGCTTACTGATAAAGGATTAGTGTTTCCAATTGGGAAATGTCCTCTCACCTCCTCATTTTAGCGATAACTATAAGCAAAACATAGACAGCAATAAAAATCTACCAGAAGCAGCAGCCTCTTTCCACTCATCTAACAATGCTGTATTAAGAATCAGAAAAGTGTTGATTAACCTCTTCACATCAAGGGTTTGTTTTAAACTGGAGCAGTTGCTTCAGCAGTGCCCCTATTTATGCGGCAAATATTTTTTTCCCCAGGACAAGCTATACCATGTCTCTCTTGTAGTGCTGCAATTATATTACCCCCTCTATATTTCTTCAATTTGTTAGTAACTCTCCATTTATTGTGCCCTCTATATAGTGTCACCTTAGTGTCACCTGAACCCTATCCACCTTATAATGTTAGCCTGCCTAGTGCCTTCTTTATGGTGCTCCTCTCACAGTGCCTGCCTTATGGCGTCCCCTTTGTGGCTTTAGTAGGGGACCCCTTGTGCCCCCTGGTGCTCTAGTTGTATCCTCTCCCCTCCAATGCAGAGATCAGCATTGTAAGCATGCTGGGTAAGTAATATCTGACCTCTCCCCATGCCAGGGACTATTGATGGGCTTCTGCGCCTGCATTCCAGAAAGCCTCAGCTGCTATGTATAGGAGGCCCTAGCCTGATGACTTCATCATGACAGGACTCGTTACACTCAGCTGGAAGGAAGCACATTTTTTGCATTTGCACACTATTGCACTGAAGTCTATGGGCACCCCCCCCCCACCCCCCAACACACACACACACGTGCATAAATGCATTGAAGCCTATGGGCACAAGAAAACACATTTTTTGCATAGATGCATTGAATCCTATAGGCACGAAAAAACACATTTTCACACAGATGCATTGAACTCTATAGGTATTATTATTATTATTATTTATTGTATTTATAAAGTGCCAACATATTACGCAGCGCTGGACATTAATTTAGGTTACAGACAATATTTAGGGGTGACAAACAGCAATATGACAATACAGGAATACAAGAAAACTAGATCACACAGCACAGTAGGAGTACCAGGTAATGCTTAGTCAGTCACTAGATGGAGCATAGAGATTAGGCAAGTTAGGTTCACTCAAATGCATAGCATGGGTTCACAGTAATGGAGGTGCATGATCAGGTAGGACACAAAAGGAGGAGGACCCTGCCCAAAGGCTTACAATCTGGAGGGAGAGGCAGGGACACGAGAGGTAGGGGACCAGAGTTCAGCTGTTGGTTTAGAGCAATTGTGAGGAGTGGTAGGCCAGAGTGAAAAGGTGAGTTTTAAGGGCCTTCTTGAAGGTGTTGAAGGAGGGGCTGTCCTAATGGGTGGAGGAAGGGAGTTCCATAGTGTTGAAGCGGCTCTTGAGAAGTCTTGGAGGCGTGCATGGGACTGGGTGATGTGGGGGACGGTCAGGCGAAGTTCATTGGAGGAGCGGAGTGAGCGGCTTGGTGTGTATCTCTTAATAAGATCAGAAATGTAGGTTGGACAGGTTTTTGCAATAGATTTCGGAAAAGCCGCCGCGCGGACTGGCAGCAAGGCGGCTGATTCCGCATCTAGCTCGGCGGTTTGCACGCAGCAGCGTGCGTCTGATGTGGCTGGGTCTGTTAGTGCACACAGGTTGAGGAATACACGCACGCGCGCTGAGAGGCAGAACCTTTATGGCAAACGAGGAGGGATCAGCTGACCAGGTTGGTCAGCTGATCTCAGAGCAAGTGGCTATTGATTGATCGGTGATGGGTGGTGCCGGGGAGCGCCGCTCTTAATATAGTTACTGCTGATCAGTCTCAAGTTGTCTGCCGTTGCGAACACTAACGTGAAAGCACTCAGACCATAGTCAGATCCCACAGTGTGTTAGAACCAGGAGGACCTGGGAATTCACACTGAGCCAGATTACTTCTGTATTATTATTGTGTTATACTTCAGACTAGTTCCAGGGTGTTGAGACCACGGACCTCACCCCCAAGACGAGGGATACTGTGTACCATCGTATTATACTTCAGACTAGTTCCAGGGTGTTGAGACCACGGACCTCACACCTAAGACCAGGGATACTGTGTTACCATTGTGTTATACTCCAGACTAGTTCCAGGGTGTTGAGAAAACGGACCTCACACCCAAGACTAGGCATTGTTTGATATCTGTTATGACCTATTGCATTCCTGACTATCCCTCTGCATTCTGATTCGGTACCTACGCATATCTGATTACCTGTTGCCAACCCTGCCTGCCCCTGGTTACCGAATCAGCCTTCGCCCGTGTGTTGCCGACCTGGCTTGCCCGACCTTGAGAGCTATCCCTCTCCATTGAGAGATTAGTCTCCAGACCTGCTTGTGACGCCCACCTTCCAGGTGCCACTCAGCCATAGGGCCTTCCTGCTATTCAGCCTGGGGCTCCACCCCTTTTGATGTCTCAGGCTGCTGAAAGGTCTTTGCACTTCCCAGAGGGAGGTATTTTCCATACTGCCAGAGACCACCTGCTCCTCGGGTGGTCCCACTCAAAGTCATTACTGTTGCACCAAACACTCACACTATATAGGTGTCCAGAGGTTAGTTATACTTGTATTATTGGTGATTCTGCAGATCATCAATAATCAGGTATATATCTGTATTCTTGGTGATACTGCAGATCACCAATAATCAGATTCTCTCTGTGTGCTGACACCGATCATTACAGTTTTGTGGACAGATTTGTAGGTCAGACACAATATCTTGAATCTGATTCTGGACTGGATAGGAAGCCAGTGGAGGGTTTCACGGAGGTGAGCCGCCCTGGTGGAGCGATGGGAGGAGTGGATAATTCTGGCTGCCGCATTCATGATGGACTGCAGTGGGGCTATTCGGGTCTTAGGGAGACCAGACAGAAGGGCATTGCAGTAGTCGAGGCGGGAAATTATGAGGGCATGGATAAGGAGTTTGGTGGTGGCAGGGGTCAGGAAAGGGCGAATCTTACAGGTGTTACAAAGGTGGAAGTTGCAGGACTTTGTGAGGTTTTGGATGTGGGGAGTGAAGGAGAGTGCGGAGTCCAGGGTGACACCCAGACAGCGGGCTTGAGAGGTAGGGTGAATGGTAGTGTGGTTAACAGAGACCTGCACATCTGGGAGGTCCAGGGATGATCGGGGTGGGAAGATCATAAATTCAGTTTTTGTCTAGATTTAATTTCAGGAACCTAGCGGACATCCAGGAGGAGATGGAAGATAGGCAGGAGGAGACCTTGTCCATGGTAGTGGTGGATATGTCAGGGGTGTGGACGTAGATTTGGGTGTCATCTGCATACAGATGATAGTTAAAACACATGGAGGAGATAACCTTGCCAATGGAGGATGTGTATAGGGAGAACAGTAGGGGGCCAAGACCGAGCCTTGGGGGACTCCCACTGAGAGGTGGTTGGAGGTGGACGAGGACTCATTGAAGGAGGTCGTGAAGGAGGTCGTGAAGGAGTGGTTGGAGAGGTAGGATGAAAGCCAGGTCAGGGCGAGATTGTGAATGCCCAAGGATTGGAGGGACTGGAGGAGTAGGGGATGATGTACTGTATCAAAAGCTGCTGTAAGGTCAAGGAGGAGGAGAATGGAGTATTTACCTTCAGCTTTAGCTAAGGCAAGGTCATTGACCACTTTGGTGAGAGCCGTTTCGGTTGAGTGGGCAGGCCAAAATCCAGAGGTAGGTATGAGAAAGCACATTATAGTCAAATTCATTGAGGACTATGGCTCAGATCCCACTGCAAAAACACACTCATTTGGTATGTATTTTGAAGCTCAGAGCAATGCAGGAAGCAGATTCTATTGTTAAAAATAGGATCCACTACCACTTGTACTGGCAAAAGAAACACTGGGGGAGATGTATCAACACATTACCAATAGTTTTTTCTTCTTAATCTGTTCTAACCAGCAGGGAGGACAGTTCTGCATGATAATAAGAACCTTCTTAAATCCTAGGTAATAGTGGCAATTAAGCATGAATTTCTAGAGCTGCACTACAGTTAAGAAAAGTGCAAATCCATCCCTAAACTGGCGCAGATTAAGAAATGCTTGATAGCAGTTCTACAGATGTAGAACTGCAGGCTAGACATGATTGCAGAGTGCAGGCTAGACATGATTTGTGTGGTGCTCCTCCCCCCTGCTGAATTCCTCCTTAGAGCCTGCTGCTATAAATACAGCAGGTATGTTGGTTATTTCAGCAACAGCAATTCCCCTCACACATTGCACTGTCTGAGAGACCTTCCTAGCTCCTCCTATTTTACAACAGTTTTAGAAGGAATCTGCACTATCTAATGATTTCTTACGATGCCTGAGACAGTTCTTCACGGATTTCTAAAAACCTACCAATATTTTGTCTCAGACACTCTTGATAAATGGACTTGCTGCCAATGGGAGTAAGAAAGTTACATTTTTGTTAAGTGATGAGTTAATATGAAATTATGCAACATAATTATGATTGCCTGTAAAATTAACTTCATAATAGTTTTAAATCTTGCATTACAATTTATCATTGTAATTGCAAATTTAAAAAAAGAGCTACAATGTAAGATTTGAGCTCATCACTGATTAGTAGCATATTGTGTGGGAATATGTGTGTGGGTGGTGGGTGGGGATGACACAGGTTGTCTTGGCAGGGCACCATGTTAGGGCGGAATGACCCCGCTGGTAGAAACAGTTATAATACTGGTTACGTACATGAGAACATAATGTCCAGTACTAGAGGTATTAGAGGAAGACAAGCAAGTATTTCATGGCATTCTGATTCTCAGAAACATAATGAAAACATATTTTAAGCAGAAAAAAGGAACTGTGCAGAATAGAGAATTATTTTGGTTATAAATATGCCAGTACAAGTTATAAATATGAAAAAGCCTGAATACTCTGAAATTGCACGAATACTGACAAAAGAAATATACGACCAACAGAATGTTGTAATTTATATTAAATCAGAGCTTGGGTAGAAGCCTAAAAAATTCTCCTGCTGTGCCCTTTAGCAGAGGTATTGAGATCCCTAAATATAACATAATCACTTCTTTCTTCCGTACATTGGAGGGAAGCTTATTGGCTGTTCCTCTTATCTAAACCGCCAAGATAATTTAGTATCTTAGCCTGCTAGTGATGAGTTCAATAGTTCACCATGACTAGGTATCGCTGTGAATTGGCCATTCTTTAGGGAGGAAATGGTTACTGTGGATCTCTTCTCTGCCAACTTGCTTACAAACTGGTACAGGACCTGTACTGCCTAAATAAACTCTTATTGGTTTACTGCGCTCATATGCGCTGACACATCCTCTGTTCTCAGTTTTTTTTCATTGGGAGTGGAAGCTTACATCTAATTGGCACCCCTAGCAAAATGGGCATGAGGTAATACCAATGCATTATATTATACTATAATCATACTGATTTTCTATTATCCCCCACTGTAACCTAATTTTCACACTAACCTTTCCCATCTACACCTAAGGCTTGGTTCACACGGACACTTGCAGGGCATCCCGAAGTGTCTCAGTCAAATGCTTTTCTGCAAGTATGTAAAATAAGCATATAACAGCTTTCGGCGGTAATCTGCGTTTTTAACCATCACCATGGGACTTGGAAGCACGGTAGTAAAGGACCCTGGAAGCAACCTATTGCGTTTGCGTAAACAACACTAACCCTTTATCAATAGTACCGGCACTGGCCAGTCATTGTAAGGGGAGCACTCAGATGACAAGTGCCACAGCCGCCGTTTACAGCCTGGCAAGCATCTGTGTGAACTTGACCGTACATTACCCTCACCCTCATATATGTCTGCCATCAAAAAGCCTCTACAGTGCACTAGTGCTCCTAACAGAAAGCCAGACGTACGGCTAAAAAGCAGCCGAAATCACACCAGCTTGACAATTTAACCAACATTTTAGCCGCTCAAAGCAGCTAGCCAGAGTTTGGCTACAGTAGTGCCCTCTTTTGCTCAAATTCCTACTTCGGCACGGCCATAGCCGCTAATTGTATTGCTGCCTATTACTGTGCCCAAATTGCCAGGCACGACATTCACATATTTTACCTTTTTCCAGAGTGGAGCACAGTCTCTGCCTTGTCATTTAATTACTTCTGACCTGTGGGCTTTCCATTTTGTGTTGGCAGGATTCAAGTTTGTTTGAATCAACAGACTGGCTTCCCACTTCTTCAATCATTGGGAACTAGTTGGACCATGCTGTGTGTCTGCCCTTCCCATTACTGCAAGAGCTGGCTTGCTATGACATGCTGAGGAGTAGGGGACAACCACAGAGCCTTTCATTCTTTCACCGACTGTAAAAGTAAAAGCCACTGCTACCAATAAATGTGCTTTTTTAGTGCCAGCCAGGTTAGATGAGCTTCTCTTGGTGTTTATCAAGATCTACGGCTTGTTAATTAGCGTAGCACGTGATCTAACTCAAAAAAACAGAATACAATACATAGTTAAGAACTGCCATTTGTTAAACTTGAGTGATTTGTGAATGTAAGGTAGAGGAGTGCTCAATTTAACTTTTGTCTGTACAGTCTTAAGGTAAATGTGTATGCTTAATTACTGTTGCCCTTAATGATGGTTAATGAATCGTTAGGGTGTCAGAAGACGATGTGCTTGTTCATTGTTTAACCTCCGCCAAAGCTTTAGATGACTGTTACCCGATCCATCCATGTCAGCTAGTTCAGAAAACACTTTTGGTTCCCTTGCAACTGCAGCAAAGATTTCCAATCCATCAAACTCAGAGGACAGGATAATCAGACAGCCAAGCAGAAAATGTTTGTGTCTCTATTGCTTCACCTATGGGATGCAGGTGTTGCTGGAAACCCCTGGCTCTCTTTCTTCTCCTCTTCCTCCGCCACCTCCCACCTCAGCTCCTCCCCCTCATTCTCCTACACAGTGACAAGGTCTGCTGAAGTTCCCACATCAGGAAAAGAAAGCCTTATAGGACTTGGTGGGTGGGTCTTAATAGGATGTAGATACTGAGCCTAGAAAGTAATAAATTAGGTCGTTAATTTGGCTGATGTGCCAGAAATTTCTGGCTCAGTTTTGGATAGTCTCCAGCTATGCTTGTGGTAATACATTTTAATTATTTTGCAACAAAAACATTTCTAGATGGTTGATGACAAGTGTACTTAAAGTAGACTTGACATGGCGAGGGCACCGATCGGCTGCAGGGGGCTGAGGGAAGCCCCAGGTGAGTAAAACTCATTTTTTTAGTACACTTAAAGAGACACTGAAGCGCAAAAAAAAATATGATATAGTGAATTGGTTGTGTACTATGAATAATTACTAGAAGATTAGCAGCAAAGAAAATATTCTCATACTTTTATTTTCAGGTATATAGTGTTTTTTCTAACATTGCATCAATCTATAATATGTGCAGATTACACAACACGCAGCATTCAAAATGAGTCTTTCAGAGCAGTCTGTGAAGTAATGACCTCTCCTCTAGCAGAGAAAAAGTAAACAGTTCACTTACAGTTGAGATAATAAAAGTCAGATAACAGCCCTCTCCATGACTAAGACTTAGTCGGAGAGTTAATGGCTTGTTTGCATAGAGATAACAACTGGAGTTTCTTAACTCTTCCTGTACTGGAAACAATTAGACTGATGTATCTGATCTTAATGTTTTATTTCTTAGCTGTACTACACATACAAATCATAATATCATATTTTTTTTTTCGCTTCAGTGTCTCTTTAAAGAGACTTTGAAGCGAGAATAAATTTCGCTTCAGAGCTCATAGTTAGCAGGGGCATGTGTGCCCCTGCTAAAACGCCGCTATCCCGCGGCTAAACGGGGGTTCCTTCACCCCCAAACCCCCCCTGCAAAATCAACGACCAACTTGGTCGTAAATTTTGCTCTTCCTGGAGGCAGGGCTAACGGCTGCAGCCCTGCCTCTCAGCGTGTATATCAGACGCGCATCGCCGCCTCTCCCCCGCCCCTCTCAGTGAAGGAAGACTGAGAGGGGCGGGGGAGAGGCGGAGATACGCGCTGACAGACGCGCGGGAGGCAGGGATGCGGCGGTTAGCCCTGCCCCAATGCGGAAGCGCTCCCCCGCTGCACGGAGGGGATTTGGGGGATCAGGGACCCCCGTTAAGCCGCAGGATAGCGGCGTTTTAGCAGGGGCACACATGGCCCTGCTATCTATGAGGTCTGAAGCGAGATTTATTCTCGCTTCAGACTCTCTTTAAGTGCCTCTTTAAGCACAGTTTTTAACGGTGTTATCCTGTTATTGGCGACTCCGTTCTATCCTTGCTACATTCTCTTGGGGGGGGGGGGGGGGGGTTACCCCTTGTTTCCTATCTACAGAGATCGACTTCTTAACCTGAGTGGGGTCAGGTCCTAATGCTCCCCACCTGCCTATACAGTGGTTGCCTTTGAGGTAACCCACACTTGTGAGTAAAACAGCCCACATTTTGTCTTTCTCCATAACCTCGTTATACTACATACTACACTATATTGGGCTCTCGTGTCCTTTCTGTTTTCTCCTACAAGTGTTTCTAGGACTTTAAGTACAGTCATAGTGCTACATGGCCGGTAATGAAGATTATTCTTGGTGAAGCAGATATGCTCCCTGCCCTAATCAGCCCCCTACACACACACACACAAATACATACACACTAATAAAGATGTTTTGTCCTGGTGGTGCAAGAAAAACAAAACAAATAAACCCACATTCATCATCACAAACATTTCTTCTTTGCTCTAAAAGATTATTGACAGCATAAAACTTACCAGTAAAAAAATAAAAATGGTAGCTGAACAGCATTCACAGTTAAACGCAGCACGCTCTTCTCCAGTGGGAAGCTTAGATCCGAAGTAGGAAGTTTATATCCAAAGTGAAGTAATTACATTATATTGTTTGTTTCTATATCAGCCACAATTAGTAAAAATTCCTGGCAGTGCTTGAGCTTGCATGGATAACAGAAGGTAAAACAGAGGAATCGCACTAGAAACATTATAATATATTAATACAGCAGCTTTGCAATAAATTGCAATGACAGCTTTCAGAGTAGATAAATTGTACTTTGGGAACTTGTAATTTGCAAATGGAAAATTAATACTTGTGCACAAAAGCAAAACTGATAACTGGAACAGAAAGTGGAAAAATACATTTTTATTAAATCATATTAATTAAATGTATTATGTCAGATTTTAATCCCGCTTTAAACTCCAACTCTTGTAGATCATCATTTTATCTCTCTGAGTCTTTCATCTTCTCCTTTTAATGCAGTCACTCAAATTCCGTATAAGTAGATAAGATGTTTGCGAGATAAATAGTGGATTCAATTCCCTGTTATACCATTTGCACAGACAGGAGCCTTTCATTGCGTTGAAACGGCCCATGGATGTGATGGATACTTTGGGGATAGAAAACCAGGTCTAGCATTTTCAGATGGTTTAAGAAATAGTTTCATGCCTGTGGGTTGCCTGCCAACTTCACTGGCCAAGTGCTGTCATGCGAAAATCAATTAGGAAGGTCTTAATAGTTATTATGCTTTACTGAAGCATCAACTCTATGCACAGCGCTGTACTATACATAAGAGAGTTACAAAATTTTAGTACAAAATATAGCACATGAGTAGAACAGGATTCTAATTACAATATCCTGCAACCTAAAGGAGAGGAAGTGTTGAACCCAGGTATTGAAATTGATAGCAGAGGGTGGAGATAATGAGAGTTTGGCTACATAGTTATGCAAAATGAGGATTAGATAAGTTGGAGGTTTTAGGAGTGGTAAAATTTAAAGCAGAGCATCCTCAGAAGTTTTTTCAAGCAGGAGGGGGAGGGAGCAGGTAGGAAGTAGAGTCTCTACCATCCTTCCTCTTCCACCACTGGGTGGCACTGCGCCGCTGACACTATCTTCTGAGCTCTGATTACATGTAATAGCTTGTGATCAGAAGTCAGTAGAGGATGCTGGGAGTGAGGAGAAGCCGGTCCAGCATCCAGACCAGGTAACTATAAAAACGCTCCCTGCGCCACTCTGCATAGCCTACATAGCCTGCCAGGGTAGGGAATTCAGACTTCCCCATAGGCAGAAAAAAATTGGCCCTGCAGCCACATAGAATTTTGCTGCTAAAAGGGATGTATAAAAGAAATATTCACATCATTTTATTTATATAGTGCCGACATGTTACGCACAGAGTATATTGTCTTGTCACCAGAGAGGTCCACAATCTAATCCCTTCCATAGTCATGTGTCTACATATGTATCTTGTAGTACATATATCATAGTCTAGGGCCAATTTAGGAGAAGCCAATTAACGTATCTGTATTTTTTGGGATGTGGGAGGAAACCAGAGTACCCAGAGGAAACCCCACATACATGGGGAGAACATACAAACTCCTTGCAGATGTTCACCTGGCTGGGATTCTAATCAGGGACCCAGCGCTGCAAGGCGAGAGTGATAACCACTACACCACCGTGCTGCCCACTTAATCAAGCCAAATGACACTCTAGAAGGAGGTAGGTGTACGTGGTAACCCCTCCCATCCACCTTTACTCTACCTATCTGGGTGAGCGTGTTTGTTACAAATACTAACCTTCTCCTCCCACTCTCACCATCAACAGAGATCTGACACTCTGCAGTTCACCTGGGCATCTTTGGGATGTCTTTGGGACGTCCATCAGGGGTTTGGTAGATGCACCATTGGTGGTCTAACGCTTAAAATCCTTCCCATTTTCCTTGTAAGATGGAGGACCCCCAGGAATGGGGACTGTGTCTGGATGATTGTGAGTGATTTGAAGGATAAGGAAGAAGCAGTGTACTTGGGGCAGGATGGAAGAGTAATTTTGGTCACACGACCTTCGAAGTAGCGAAGTCCTGTAAATAATTATATAGGAGGTTGTTGGTTAGGCATGTGTATGTGGGGGGAGGGGGGTGTAGCACAGACAATAGAAAAAAAATTAAAGTGGACCTGAACTCTTGCACAGGATAGAAGGAAAACATAGAGAAATGCACCCTGTATGTATTTAGAGTTTAGCCAGTCTAATTCCCCCTCATCTGTGACTAATCACCATGGTAATTTGATCTCTCAGCTGGGTCATTTCAGGAATCTCCTCTGCCGTGACAGAGCAGCTAATTTTTAAACACAGGATGTTAACAATATGCCTGCTTCCATAAAAGCAGGAAGAAGACCCACTGCAGATTTATTGCAGGATTTGTATCAGCTGTAGCAAAGAAATGTTTTTCTTTCAAGGTTATTATGCTGTTGCGTATCTTTTAGAGCAAAGTTCTGAGTTCAGATCCACTTTAAAAGCTCTGAAGGTGGTTGTACATCTGTCAGCTATGGACAGTTTCCAGCTGTTGAGAGCCGCCAGTGAGTAGAGGTATTCCCCCATGTTACGTCTTGCTATAGCACATGTAATGGAAATCAATAAACATTTGACACTTATGGAAATAATGCACAATAATAATGTTGACTGTAGATTATGTTTTGTTGTATGAGCTGACAGACACATCAAACGTCAATGGTGTATTTTGGGTAACTGCAGTAATAATTTGTAATTCACATTGTAAATGCAGTGAGAGCTTTCCCGATTATATAGCGAAATATGTTATTCAAGCAAGGTGCAAAAGACAGGATCATCTCACCTTGAAATATACACATTGACAAAGACTTAACTGCTAGGTGCAATCTTTAAATGATTTGCAAAAATGAATGAATGCAAAACAATACCCTAGATCCACCTACAAGATAGAATCCTTGGCTTTGTGTTGCTGAACTCAAATGTGGTGCTGTTATTGTTATTATTTTTTTTGTTCTTCTTAACATTATTCTGTGAAATTGTAATGCTCTATTTCCCTCTAAACTATTAATTTTTCTTGCCACTCTTTCTTAATATTTTGAATGTTTTGAGTGGGAGGATAACATCTATTAAACCTACGTTTTTGCAAGTAGTATATACAAGTCATTCATGCTGTTTTTATCATACATGATAAAGTCAAGGTTAGGTAGTTTTTGTAACAAGATATGTGTGTAGAATTTTCACATTAAGCCAGTGTTCTCCCCAGAAATTATTTCCAGCCGGGTGGCATGAAAAAATAGCCGGGTGGGGCAAGATGAGAGAATGCAGGGCCGGTGCTTCTGTGCACAACTCTGCTCACAACATAGGAGAAGGTGAGCTAAAGGTAGCCGGGTGCTCACCAAAACTAGCCGGGTTGAGGTAAAAGAGCCTGGGGAAAACACTGCATTAAGCCATAGTGCTCTTTCCCAGAAACAGGAGTATAGGTACTAGTGTCGTTACAACCAAGTGTGCTTAAAATGGGGCCATGATCAATAATACTCTATACTTAAATTTTTTAGTGAAGCAGGTAATTTGGGCATGATTCACAGCCCGGAGAAATGGGTGCCACCATAGGTACCCATATTATACAGGGCTAGGTTTCTGGAAAGGCCACAAAGGCCCGGGCCTTGGGTGGCAGCAGCCCAAGGGGGGCACCTGGAGAAAAAATAGGAGTTGCTACATAGGAAAGAGGAGGCTGAAAATGGGGAGCAACACATGGAAAAAGGGAAACTGATGCCCAAGGGAGCTTGCCCAATCTCACCCTGTGCATATGACCACAACTGATGCCCAAACTCACCCTGTGCATATGACCACAACTGATGCCCAAACTCACCCTGTGCATATGACCACAACTGATGCCCAAACTTGCCCTGTACATATGACCACAACTGATGCCCAAACTCGCCCTGTGCATATGACCGCAACTGATGCCCAAACTCGCCCTGTGCATATGACCACAACTGATGCCCAAACTCGCCCTGTGCATATGACCACAACTGATGCCCAAACTCGCCCTGTGCATGTGACCACAACTGATGCCCAAACTCGCCCTGTGCATATGACCGCAACTGATGCCCAAACTCGCCCTGTACAAATGACCACAACTGATTCCCAAACTCACCCTGTGCATATGACCGCAACTGATTCCCAAACTCGCCCTGTACATATGACCGCAACTGATGCCCAAACTCACCCTGTACATATGACCACAACTGATGCCCAAACTCGCCCTGTGCATATGACCACAACTAATGCCCAAACTCGCCCTGTGCATATGACGACAACTGATGCCCAAACTCGCCCTGTACATATGACCACAACTTTTGCCCAAACTCACCCTGTGCATATGACCACAACTGATGCCCAAACTCGCCCTGTACATATGACCACAACTGATGCCCAAACTCGCCCTGTACATATGACCACAACTGATGCCCAAACTCGCCCTTACCATATGACCACAACTGATTCCCAAACCCACCCCGTGCATATGACCACAACTGATGCCCAAACTCGCCCTGTACATATGACCGCAACTGATGCCCAAACTCGCCCTGTGCATATGACCGCAACTGATGCCCAAACTCGCCCTGTACATATGACCACAACTGATTCCCAAACTCGCCCTGTACATATGACCACAACTGATGCCCAAACTCACCCTGTCCATATGACCACAACTGATGCCCAAACTCACCCTGTGCATATGACCACAACTGATGCCCAAACTCGCCCTGTGCATATGACCACAACTACTGCCCAAACTCGCCCTGTACATATGACCACAACTGATGCCCAAACTCGCCCTGTGCATATGACCGCAACTGATGCCCAAACTCGCCCTGTGCATATGACCACAACTGATGCCCAAACTCGCCCTGTGCATATGACCACAACTGATGCCCAAACTCGCCCTGTACATATGACCACAACTGATGCCCAAACTCGCCCTGTGCATATGACCACAACTGATGCCCAAACTCGCCCTGTGCATATGACCGCAACTGATGCCCAAACTCGCCCTGTACATATGACCGCAACTGATGCCCAAACTCGCCCTGTGCATATGACCACAACTGATGCCCAAACTCGCCCTGTACATATGACCACAACTGATGCCCAAACTCGCCCTGTACATATGACCACAACTGATGCCCAAACTCGCCCTGTACATATGACCACAACTGATGCCTAAACTCACCCTGTGCATATGACCACAACTGATGCCCAAACTCGCCCTGTACATATGACCACAACTGAGGCCCAAACTCGCCCTGTACATATGACCACAACTGATGCCCAAACTCGCCCTGTACATATGACCACAACTGATGCCCAAACTCGCCCTGTACATATGACCACAACTGATGCCCAAACTCGCCCTGTGCATATGACCGCAACTGATGCCCAATCTAGGGTTGATTTAATCTACATTATAAGTAGGCTTATCCTTTAAATGTATTGGAACCTCCACTGTAACAAAAACAAAACGTTCTTGGTGTTTTATCCTATAATGTCTGACAGAATAAAGCAAATATGGTTACAATCCTGAAGATCATACTTTCTGTCCTACTCTGCTAATCAATGAGTACCCATGGTTCAGCCATGGCACTCTGCTTTGAGACATGGAGTGCGTGCAGAAAAACAAAAGGACCACTCCAGCAAATAAATAAGCAGTTAAAATCTGACACAACTGACAGGTTTTGGAATACTCCATCTGCTCATGGAGGATTTTTAGGGGTTTCTTTGTTTTCAAAACATTTCCTGAACGGTAGTTTAACTGCCAAAATAGTAAGATACCAGCCTGCATTCCTACTCACTTACACACTATTTTGTCAGTTAGACTTAGCAACAGCCATTCAGGAAATGTTTTTGAAAACAAAGAATCCCCCTTGAGGAGATGGGCCAATCCAAAACCTGTCAGTTCTGTCAGATTTTAACTGCTTACTTTTTTTCTGTGGAGTGGTCCTATAAAATGTTTCCTTTGACAAACCTTAATACATTTGATGAGAGAAACGGACATTGGGCCATATGCAATTCACTTTTTCACTTGAGTTTTCTCCTAGGTGATATTTTTAAACTTGTCAATAAAATACATTTTAAGCCCCCAGAAGGCAAGAAAATGCTCAAAATAATTTTAGTAGTACTTTTTTACCAACTTTTTGGTACTTTTTTAGTTGAAAAGTACTGGAAAGTTATTTATAATCAAGATGAAAAATTATCTCCTGGGAGAAAACTCAAGTGAAAAAGAGAATTGCATATGCCCATTGTTCCTTTAGTAGATTACGGTCTCTAAAGCTTGTGTTGTAATTCTGGATGACACAGTCATTTCAAAGCTCTGACTTGTGATGAATTTCAGTCTCAGTATGTAACACACAAAAAACACCAACATAACAGTCCTAATACTATCTTATATTTTTAATAAGTAGCTTGTTGAGTCTGAAAGTTGAGAAAAGATGTATTAACCATAACAGATGGGGAGACATTTGTTACGGAAAAAAAAATACTGAAATATTGAGAGATGTTTTTAAAATTCCATGGTTTGGCCTTGTGATGTTCTGTTCAGCTTAGAAGACTTCTCCCTCTTCATTTGATAGCGATACACACCTCGGAGCGGCGTGTTTTGTTCCGCTTAAATCGACAGCAATTTAAATAAAGCACAGAATCTGATCCATGTCTGTAACCTTCAGTCCGTTTACAGACTGCTGTAAATTGAAGAAGCTGAAGGTTGACAGCGTTATTTAGAAAAACATATTTTTGTTGCCTGGAGGCGGGTATCAATGCCATCCAAATGCTAGATTCACTTATCTTCCAATTCACAAATAATGAGCTGGGCCCATTACTTGGACCTTTTTATGGCTCCTCTGGAAGTGATCTATGAAGCAGATATTAAAAATAACTTCATAAGAAGGATGCCAAGGCTCAAAAGAGTTTGAAGGCAACAAATTAAAGCTGATATGTAGACGTGTGCAGCTTGTCTCCTACACACTAGCTACATGCTTGGTTTTTGGGACTGCTGACACTGGTATTAGAGAAGAGTTTTTAATTTTTATTATTTAAAAGTCCACCTAGCCTGACAGATCATTTCCACTGCAGGTCAATGGTGCTGGTTTAAGACTTTGTAGAAGTTGGGGACACTAACTGATCTTTGCTAGAGAAGATTTATAAATCAGAGTATAATTTTATATTAGTGTAACTTATTTTCACTCACATAGGAGTATAACCTGCCCATAGACACATGTCGAAAGATGATATGTGCCTAGGCTAATGTGTATGTTGGCAAATTAAATATGTTTTCATTTTCCCTGTTTAGGCCCCTTTTACAGATGCAGGTTAAACCTGCGTTGCATTACTCTATTTTGCCACAAGGGGCCACAAAAGCAATGAAAAGTCTATGGAGATTTTCATACTTATTGCGGTCCCTTGCGGTGCTTCGCAAGTACTGCTCTTAACACGTAGTGCGAGGGGTAATGTACGTCTATGGGCAGTGCACGTAGTGCAAACAACAGAGCATTGTGCATCGTGGCACGCATGCGTGGACTGACAGGAATCCCAGTGATGTACTTCCTGTCCAGCAGGAAGTAGCTCTTTGCATATGACCCTGACGGCGCACGCTGCCACAATGTCATATGTGTAGAGCAGTACAGAGGCGCCAGTAGGATAAAAATCACTAAAATTGTTAAAACGTATGGGATGCGGTGGTGGACCAGCCAACCCCCAAAAAAACACGAGTACTGTCAATTAAAGTTATAGACAATTTATTCATATACTCCTAGTACAAGTTGCAACGCATTTTGCAGGCAAAGTCACGCTTCATCAGGCAAGAAACAACAGGAGTGATACACAGCACGGAGTCAGACAAGAGCTTGGCACCTCTACGGGACTGTAGTGAAAATGACAAATGAATAAAATTGCTTATTGTTTCACAATATCAATTTATAGATTATTTAGTCAGTGTTTGCCTATAGTACAATCTTTCCTCTCCCTCATTTACATTCTGAAATTTATCACTGTGGGGAGATCTTTAGTTTTTCCATGTTCGTTACTGCAAGTTCTATGCACAGAGGGAAATATTGTTTGCTTGGCAGTTGGAAATGAACACTAGAAATCCAGTGCAGAAGATTTGGGCGCAGCCGGCGCCACCATAGACCGTAATAGGAATTACGGCTATAGCAGCTGTGCGTAACTTCTGCACCGTCAGAAGTCGGAGCTGAAGTTACTTTTTAAAAAACTGTAATTCGTCCGCCAGCAACCGCTGGAAGCTGGATTACGTATTTCCTTACCATCCACGTCAACCTGGAGGGGGAATAGTAATTAACGCCGCCGGGAGTTGTGTAGGAGCCGGGTTAGCCATATACCGGGTATATCCTGCGCCCAAGTCTCACTGCGGCTTTTTCATAGGTACGTGTTGAAAAAGCCGTTATTTCCCACAATGCAACAAGGTTCACAGACAGCAAACTGCCATGTTTATGACATCACCCTGTAGGAGGGGTTTCACCACAATATCAGCCACACAGTCACCCCTGATGATCTATTTGAGAAAAGATAAAGATTTCTCATGAGAAAGGGCGTATCAGCTACTAATTGGGATGAAGTTCAATCCTGGGCTACAATTCCTCTTGAACTTTTCAGACATTAATGAGTTAAGTTATCTTTGTTTATTTTAGTAGCATGTGTGAAATTGTCTTTATGTGGAGGAACTCTCCTGTAGCTTGTTTGCAAAGTATAGTTGAGTTCAGGTGTACTTACCTGTAATTACATGTACTTTCTCAGTTTGGCTGACATTAAAAAGTGTAGGTTGCAGTTAACCTATGAAACATGTAGGATGAAGCTCCGCACGTTGTACCCTGAATGCGTATTGTTCAATGAAATACTCCCCCTGGCTGTGCTTTTGTTTGGTATGAGTGAAATATTATAAATCCTAGCTGTAAAATCCTTACAATAAAAGCCGTTCAGCTGTATATCATTTTCTATAACGAAGAAGAATCCAGGAGGTTTCATATACTGCTCTATGCCAGAGATGTAAGTCATGCTGGGAAGATAGCTCCGTATCACAACTTCAGCAGCAAAGTAAGGAAGGACTACACTAAATTAGAGTACTGTAGAATAGATTTGTATAGAAACCTCCCAGGGTAAATGGTGGGATCGGTAATTCTTACCTGAGGTGGTGGAAGGTAGCTGACAGAGTGTCATATTCTACATTCCTATAAGTCATATTAATAGAAACTTTTGCACAGTTTTTATAAAACGTATATGATACTTAAAGAGGAACATTAGCAAAAAGGGGAAAAAAATAAATCAGTATTTTGCAAAGTGAGAAGTTAAAACAATAGAAGAGAGATCAAGAACTGATTTATATTCGCCATGTAATTTGTTCATGTAGTTTGATCCACAATGAGCCTGCACATAATCATCTTTACTACTGGCAGACATGAAAAAAAAAAAACAGACAGCACCAACTGCCATTGTTTATAACCACACCAACTAACATTGTGATGGGCTAAAAGTTTTTTTTTTTTTTGTAGCTATACATATGCAGAGAGGGAGATACTGGTTGCTTGACAGTTCGAAACAGCGGTTATTTCTCACAATGCAACAAGGTTCATAGACAGGAAACTGTCAGAACCTATGGATTGACATCACATGGTGGGAGGGGTTTCACCACGATATCAGCCATACAGACCCCCCCTGATAATCTAATCGAGAAAAGGTAAAGATTTCTCGTTGGAAAGCGGTATCAGCTACTGATTGGGATGAAGTTCAAATATTGGTTACATTTCCTTTATTAAAGGGGTTCTGTAGAGGGGGGGGGGGGGGGGTGAGGATAAAAACCGCCACTTACCTGGGGCTTCTATCTGCCCCATGTAGCAGTAATGTCCCACGCCGTCCACCTCCGATCTGCCGTTCCCCGGTGCCGGCACCAGGTAATTATTGGTCTGACAAAGCCGATTAATGCGCGCTGCTGCTCGCGTCATCGGAAGCCTACTGCGCAGGCGCAGTACAAAGTTTTCTTGTATTGCGCCTGTGCAGTAAGCTTCCGATGACGCGGGCGGGAGCGAGCGCGCCGCAGTTGGATGGCATGCCGCGCTAGTCTGGGGCCGGCGGCGGGGAATGGCGGATCGGAGGAGGACGGCATGGGACATTACTGCTACAGCGGGCTGATAGAAGCCCCAGGTAAGGTTTTTATCCTCAGCCCCCCCCCCCCCCACCACCACCACCCCTTTAAGGCATACAGGGTGATATTTCTTGAGCTGTTATTTTATTGATGTAGTTATTGTAAGTATTTTAGCTTTGATTAGTTGTAACCATTAATAGACTGTTCTCCTTCCCAGCCTACACCTCTCTGACACTGCAGCTGTCCATGGCAGGTTTTGGTGCCCCATATCAATTGTTATGTATAGAGCGCTTGAAAGGGCCCAATGTAAAACTTGCACTGGAGTCCAGAGCCCCTTAAGCTACGCTGCTGCAATCAGCCATTGTCAAAGGATATGTTTAACTCTCAGCCTTTCTAGTATGAGCATGACAGATTTTATCAGACTTGTAACATGGCAAGTGGGCTCTGTAAAGGAGAGTCACTCACATGCATACAGTATACTCAGTTATAGCCCCATGTAATACTTGACACCTTAAAAAAAAAGTTGTGTTCAGAAACTGCAGTTAATGCATGGTGAAGGATGGGTAGGGGTTATTTTAAAGGTAGCCATTAATAATACAATCCCACGGCTGATTGATAATTTCCGATCGCCTCAGTAATTGATCAGAAATGATCCGTTGTGCCCATTAAAGAGACATTGAAGAGAACAAAAAATTAAATAATGAATTGATTGTGTAGTACAGATAATTACTAGAACATTAGTAGCAAAGAAAATATTCTCATATTTTTATTTTCAGTAATATCTTTTTTATACCATTGCATCATTCTCTAATATTTGCAGTTTACACACTACTCAACATTCTAAATGATTTTACAGTGTCTCTTTAATAGCCAAATTCTCATAAACCAATTCTATCAGATTAATGAAATCAATCCGTTTTTTAAATGATCCCATTGATCTGATTGGTTATCAGGAATTCAGCTGTTAATGGGCAGGACTAATTGTTTCTGGTCAATTATCATGGTGATCAGAAACGATCAGTTGTGGTATTGTATTGTAAATGGCCACATTTACAGTAGTTCAGTTTTTTGCTTTGCTTCTTACCATGTAGTATAAAGATCACACGTTTGGGCAGACATAAGTATTTGCTTCTACTAGATCAAAGTATGTCTATAGCATCATATAGCACATACAACTTGCGTGATTATATGCCATAAAGACATGCATTTGTTTTCTGCAGTTATATACTTACTTAACCACCTAAGGACTACGGTCTTAAACCCCCCTAGTGACCAGGCAATATTTTACAATTAAGGCCACTGCAGCTTTAAGGGCTAGCTGGGTACCGTACGACTCAGCACAGAAGTGATTCTCCCCTCCCACTTTTCTGCCCACCAACAGAGCTTTCTGTTGGTGGGCTATGATCGCTCCCACAATGTTTATGTTTTTTGTTTTTTTTTATATTTATTTCTTTATTTTTATAATAAACTTCCCATTTTTTTATCCCTCCCTCCCCCCTTCAGTCAACCAGCGCGATTGGCTGTCATAGGCTTCAGCCTTTGACAGCGGATCGCTTACCTGCCACCCAGGGGGACAGCCGTGTATCACGCCTGTCCCCAGTACAGTGCTGTGATCTATCCAGTACAGCGGTGCCATAGATCACAGCACTGTACAGAGTAAATACACTGCGGTTTCGCCATCTAATAGTCTCCTAGCGGCGATCGGCAAGCGAGATCTCCTGCATAACCCCGCCCCAGGGCTTCACGGCATTTGGCGTCGAGCAGTCCTGGGGCTGCCGCCGCGTTCACACCAATTGGCGTTATACAGATAGCAAGAGGTTAAAGCGATACGTAACTCAGCATTTCCTCTTTCTTCTAAAAGAAATTTACAGCAAAAAATTTACTACCCCAAAAAAATAAAAAAACGCATTTAAACAGTTAAACAAAGCACTTTGTTCTTGAGTGGAAAGCTCCTTGCTTCAGTGGAAAGCTTCTGGCCACATCCAAAGAGGTGATAACATTATCTTTTGGGTACATTCGTTTGTCAGGTACATGAACCACTTCACCTCCAAGGAATTTTCTGCTTAAAGAAAACCTGTACTAAAAAAAAGTTCCCCTGAGGGGTACTCACAGCAGTAGAGGGAAGCCTCTGGACCCTATCGAGGCTCCCCCCGCCTTCCTGTGTCCCACGGCAGTCTCGCTGCAGCCCCCAGAAAGCACAGGCGACAAATCCGACAGGCTGTGCAATATTTACTTTTTTGGGCTCCAGCAGGGGCGCTGTTGCGGCTCTTTTGACAGAGATAGGTGAAAACAGCCGATCTCTGTCGAGTCCGCTCTACTGCACAGGCACAGCAGACGTGCACCACCGCTCTGGGAGGATTTTCTCCGCCGCCGTGGGACCGAGGAGGACAGGGAAGCCTCAATAGGATCCGGAGGGTTCCCCCACCTGAGGTGAGTATCCCCCAGTGGAGTTTTTTTCATTACAGATTTTCTTTAAAAACCAGAGCAATAGCGCTCCTTCCATTAATTGCCTATAACTTTATTACTACTTATCACAACGAAACTATCTATATCTTGTTTTTTTCTCCACTAATTAGGCTTTCTTTGGTTGGTACTTTTTGCTAAGAATTATTTTATTCCAACTGCATTTTAATGGGAATAATAAGAAAAACTGGAAAAAAAGTATTATTTCTCAATTTTCAGCCATTGTAGTTTTAAAATTAAACGTTCTACTGTGGATACAACCCACACATTGTATTTGCCTATTTGTCCCGGCTATTGCAATGTTTAAAATATTTCCCTAGTACAATGTATGGCGCCAATATTTTATTTGGAAATAAAGGTGCATTTTTTCAATTTTGTGTCCATCGCTATTTACAAGCCCATGATTTAAAACATGACAGTAATATATCCTCTTGACATACATATTAAAAAAAAGTTCAGTTCCTAAGGTAAGTATTTGTATTTTTTGTGTTAATTTTTTTAATACAAAGAAAACAAAAACCTGGGTACTATGGGAGAGTGTGGGAGGGTAAGATTGAATTTTAAATGTAAATGTGGGACTTTTTATTAAAAAAAATTGTAGATAGGTGTAATTTTACTATTTGGCCACAAGATGTCCTTGTGCATTCCTTTCTGTTGCATACTACTTGTGTGCTAAACAGTAAGCAATGCGTGGCCACGTTGCAAGAATGAGCACGGGAGCGAGCAGGAGTGTATGGCGGCAAAGGAGAAATATCTACGTCCCTGCAAGGTAAAGCAGGAACATAGATACTCATGCTGGAAGTGGTTAAGTAAACATTGAAACTGAGCTGTTCCGAGCTTAGGAGCAGAAAGAGCTGAGAAGTGATCACTAGATAGATAAATATATAAATACAGCAGCTATGCAATAAAATGCAATGGCAGCTTTCAGAGCAGATAAACTATACTTTGGGGATTTGTAATTTGTAAACAGACAATATTACTTGTGTACAAAAGCAAATACGATAACTGTATGGGTAATAAAAAGTAGGAAAACACATTTGTATTGAATATTGCATGTTATGTCAGAGTTTTAACCCAATTTAAGGTGTGCACATTGTCTTTGAATTTGATTGCAGTTTAGTGGAATTTGGATATTGTTCTTTTGTCAGTGTGCTAGCAAAGACTGAGCTTTTATAACACGGGAGTGACTAATGGAAGCTATGGGAGGACTGGATGCTGTGTTCTGGAATATGGAGTCTGATGCATGAAAGGCTGGCAATTTAACTGGTCCTACACCAGGAGAGCACCACCCGTTACTTGCAATGCATGGCCACGTTGCATGTAACGTGTAATGAGCATGTTGCACCCCGGTAACTAGCATGTTGCTATGGTTAGGGGGGTTACCATGGTAACACACCTGTGTTGTTGACAGAGTAATGGCCGATGCTAGCCTGGCTTTAGGACCTGTAAAATTGCTGTGCATCTTTGTAAATAGTATCTATTTAGGTGATTTTATTTATTTCAGTCTGCACAAATGTTTTAAGTATCCATTGTTCTCTACCAAAGACATTAAAATGATTTTTAATACAATGGGAAATAGCCAATATTGTATGGTTACCTGCAATATCTTACAATGATCTGTGGATGGTCGCACAGACAAACCAATAAGCAGACAGAAATTCACAAAAATTGATACAAAATTTTGAATTAACTAATTATTCAAGGGTTTCCATTATTTTTCATAAAGGGCTTGATTCACTAAGACAAATAGCATGCCTTATTAAAGTTAGCACACCTTATCAAATTTAGCACACCTTATCCAACTTAACACGCCTTATCAGAGTAGCATAACGAGCTCTACGAACCCACAGGGGCTCAGGTCAGGACGAATGGAGCTCTCGTCATTGCCAATTAGCAGGCATAAGTTTACTATGCTACTCTGATAAGGCATGTCAACTTTGATAAGGCGTGCTAACTTTGATAAGGCGTGCTAACTTTGAAAAAGGCGTGCTATTTGTCTTAGTGATTCAAACCCAAAGTATCAAATTTCTCTAGTTATTACTATCAGAAGCAGTTATTCTGCATGGTTTTGTACAGCTTACTAAAGTATTAAGCCATTGATTTACTGCCAATTGATTTACATTTTCTGGCATACCTAAACCTACTCAATCAGTTTGTAGAAAAGATCAGATTTTAGGCAAATCCTATCAAAGTGATTGCATCTATCCAAAATCACTCATTACAGCTGAACAAATTTATTAGTTTTGACTTGGCACAATGGGAGATTTAACATTATTTCCTACATACTAAACTGTCGGCTAAATTTAGAATGGCCCTGTTTTCCTCCTGTGTCATTTCATTGGTGTGCAGGATTGTCATCAAATGTTGTATATAAAGTTAGCCCTTTAAAAATAAAAGTTAATAAAATAGTTAAAAAAAAGACTATTTACAAGCATTACATTTTAGGCCGGTTTTACACTTGCTCTTTTTTGCATTTCAATGCGCTGCTCTTGCTGCATTGCACCACAGCGCAAAAAAACTCACTCATATGACCCTGCAGCACAGTGCGACAACAGAGCCATATGCATACATCTGCCACCCTCTCAGTGACGTACTTTCTGCTGGGCAGGAAATACATCACTGGGATTCCCATCGGTCCGCACATGTGCGCAGTGATGCACTGCACTCCATTGTTTACACTTTCTGTGTCACCCATAGACTTTCATTACCCCTTGCGCCGGCTCGGATATTGCCGGTGCACCGCAACGGGCTGCAATAAGTGTGAAAGTATCCACAGACTTTCATTGCTTTTGCGGCCCCTTGCTGTAAAATAGGGTAATGCAACGCAGGAATTACCAGCAAGTGTAAAAGGGTCCTCAAAGTTACAAAGTGCCTTGGCATAGAATGTCAGTTTGTTAACACAAGGAGCGTCAGCAATGAGTATAAATTACATTATGTAGACCCAGAAGCCAGAACCTCCAGTATTGTAAATAGTGTGCTAAGATCTTGTCAAGAACACGTTCACACTGTGGGGTATATTCACTAAACTGTGGTCATCAGAATAATGTGTGTGAAAGAGACATTGAAGTATTTTTTTTTTACTTTATTTCCTTATACAGTCCTCTTCAGCATTAAATTCTAAACGGATTTGCCGCATCCCCGCGGCAGAACGAGTGATTTATTGTTCAAAAATAGCCATGCAAAGTTCCAGGACTCTCAGGTTTTGCTTCGTGGTAGAGGCAGAGCTTTGCGCAGTAGCTCTGCCTTCTCTCCAGTCAGTCTCCGACTCTCCCCGCCCCTCTCAGTTTTCTTTCACTGAGAGGGGCAGGGAGAGGTGGAGATCGGCAGAAATTGACTGGATAGGAGGCTGAGCTACTGCGCAAAGCCCTGCCTCCTCTAGGCAGCAAAATCTGCAACCTGCAAAGTCGTGGAACTTTGCAGGTCTATTTCTGGGCAATAATTCACTCGTTTTGCCGCAGGAATGCGGTGAATCTGCTTAGAATTTAATGCTGAATAAGGTAAAAAAGAGACTTCAGTGTCTTAAGAGTTACGCATGATAAGTAGAGCATAATGAAATACATTACATGCAATGCATTACACCTTATCCATGTTATGCTGATTACCAAAGCTTAGTGAATATACCCCTATATGTGCTGTGCAATAACATAACACATAAGTGCAGACAGAGGTACTGACCACCATTAAAAATGTTGTTGCATAGTAAAGAAAGGTAATGCTATGTTTTCTTGCACTTGGTGACACCTAAACTTGTAAAATGTTATTGGAATCTGTTTCTGGCAATTTTACTGAGTTTAAAGTCCTAGAGATAAATAGGAAGGCCTTTAGTGAGCAAACACCAAGACACAGTTACGCTATATTATTTTAGCCCTAGGCATAACCTGTAAAAGGGACAATGTTTGCAGAGAATAATATCCTATTGATCACCTTACACTTTATATTGTAAGAAGCACAGGGATTACAATAGAAAAAGATGTTAAATGTTATTGCAAAAGATGGACTAATTTGAATTTAACAAATAGTCTTTGCCTTGGCGTGAAAAGGCAAATAATGACACTGGAGTGTATTATAAATGAATACACACTGACTGTGTATTTATCAGTAGAGCAAGCTGTCCTGTGTAAAGACTGCATTCTGTATAGGTGCCCATATATTTGCCATAATGTGGCTGCTCGATCGCAATTTCAACTGATTTGATTTCTCGTAGAAATCAATCAAAACTATTGATCGCTCCGGACAGAAACATCTCACTTGATGGGGTGGTCAGGCGCATGGCTGTAGCGGCAGTAGATTTCTGGATTACTGATGGAACCACCCCAAATTTCCTTTCTATCTAAAATGGCCCATGCAGAGTATTTGCAGCAGAGCCTACACTCACCTATCCACCAGTACACTGCTCCTATGTTTTGTGTCCTCTCTCCATTCCCACCGGGACACCTGTACCCTGTGACCTGACAGGGTGTAGGTTGCGTGAATATGTACATGCCACAGGGTCACAGGGCTACAGGTGCACCGGTGGAGATGGAGAAAGGACACAGGAGAAACACATTAGCCAACAGGTGGGTGTGTGCTCCACTGCCAACACTCTACATGGGCCTGAGGGAGCACATTTTAGATGGGGGGAGGCCTGAGGACTCGGCAGTCAGCCCCGCATGGCAGCTCCATAGATTTTAATAGATTGCATGATGAAGTCTATTGACAATTTGTTGGCAGTACACGGCAGTAATAAATCCCTCTCTGATCAGATTTTGATCAGAGAGGAATCTATCTGGTGGTCAAATCAAAGTGTTATGGCCACCTTAACTGTTTAGATTGGCAGCCTTATATTACCCCTTTCTGACCTCAGCATTTAGAAATGTTGGTACAATGATTGGGTGAGGTTGGATTGATAGATTTACTCTAGAGGGTATTACTGGGTGCTATCGGCCATAGAAGCACTCATTTTGCATAGTGCCCGTACTTCTCTGATATCATTTAAAAGAGGTCAGGAAGTTATTTGCTGTTCGTGCATGGCATCATCTCATTGGCTGAGCACTGAAGTCTTACTTGAACCCAATGCATTGTAGGAGAACAGATAGAAATTTATCATCCACATCTTGAAAAGTGAAAGGAGATTCCCTAAAAAAGGGAAATTCTTCCCAGTTGTGACAGATGTCAGGACTCAGCAGAATAGGTGTTCCATTACAAATGTTATCCTAAAATGCTGTTCGTTATTTTAAGAGTTCACCTTCTTTTTGCATTGGTGTTGACTGTCAAAGGGACAAAACACATGGGAAATTTCCCCCTGCAGGAATACAGGTGTAGGCAGTGGTGTAGCTACAACACTACTGACACCAGTGCAAATGTGTAGCAGCACTATGTATGTAATTGCGCAATGCCAAGTAACAAAGCCGAGGATGACCACATTTTAACAAATTTAAGCAATAGGTAAGGAACTTAATCTTAATGATTACCACTGTTCAAGGCCCACATAGAGGTACCACCGTAGCAGCACCAGTGAAGAGCTAAAACAGTGAATGGAGGTGAACTCTAGATGGGCCCTCAGTTTAAGGGTTCTGGGCCCTGGTGTGGTTGCAACCTCTGCATCCCCCTATTGCTCAGTCACTGGACAAGGGTTTATCCCTTCCTTGTATTATTCACAATGAAAAATGGTTGAAACTCTTCTTTGGGCCCTACTCTATTGTATACATATACGTATACCGGTATACATGTGAAAGATTTCACCCTTAAAACGCGCATACACTATAAGTTGAATACTCAATAAGGTCAATTTTCAATATCTCCCTGATGTTTGTTTACCAGGAGTACAAACCTGCAGTATTTTGTATGAGATCAAATTTCGGCAAGAATGTGAACTAATGCTGGAATGCTGCCACGGCTAACTTTGTACTGATTGATGCACTGCCAAGCCAAGTCAATGGAGGAGAGATGTTTACCCCGTTCCCTCCTTCCCACATGACTAAGGGGAAAAAAATTATCCTGAGTTTGATTGAAATATACTGTAGTTTGAAAATTAGTAGGTTTTTATAACATTTTCATTTGATTTCAAGCTTTTCTTCAATTGATTGTCTAATCTATTAAAAACATCTAATAGTGAATACCTACATTACCTAATAGTTTAGCACAAACCAGCTGATTTTGGCGGCAGCACTGCATGTCTGATTTGGTCTCCCGGAGTTTATTAACTACCTAAAGACAGCCAATGAAAAAAACACATATATCCCGGCACATCACCTCTAGTTATTAAGGAGAGGGAGGTGCTGAAGGTGGTGTGGCCAGAAAACAGCAAAAATCTATTAACCCTTCGCACTCTCGCATGCAAATGCAGTTCACAGAAGACCCCGGCTTTTAACTTAGCTGTGGGGATAACAGTGGTGCCTGGATGAGTGAATCTGTGAATGCATTTGTTTGAATATTTGCATGCGAGTGTGCAAAGGGTTAATAGATTTGTGCTGTTTTCTGGCCACACCCCCTTCAGCACCTCCCTTTCCTTAATAACGTATTTAATGTCCTAACTAGAGGCGATGTGCCTGGATATACAGGTCCTTCTCAAAAAATTAGCATATTGTAATAAAGTTCATTATTTTCTGTAATGTACTGATAAATTAGACTTTCATATTTTTTAGATTCATTACACACAACTGAAGTAGTTCAAGCCTTTTATTGTTTTAATATTGATGATTTTGGCATACAGCTCATGAAAACCCAAACCTGTATGTGTTTTTTTTCTTGTTACTGACCCCTGTGGCTAGGGTTTTAATTCAGTGCACTCCCTCCTTCCCCTGTATGTGTTTTTTGGTCAGCATGCACACAGCTTATGCTGGTGTATGTGCATGGTGCACATGGATACATTGCGTTAGCTCCCTTGTGCGATTGGTAAGATGCGCTATCTGTCCCAAGAGAGGACGTCAGGATGTGTGCTCCTAATCCCTAGATAGGTTTGATGCAAGGAATGTGTTTGCATGTCTGCACTCTGCATGTTGCAGGGCCAGAGTTAGGACACCTATGTTTACCTGGGTACTTCTGCGCAGTATAGGTGACTAATCATGAGAATGCATTCTTCTGTGAACTAAGACCCCGGCTTTTAACTTAGCTGTAGGGATAACAGTGGTGCCTGGATGAGTGAATCTGTGAATACATTTGTTTGAACATTTGCATGCGAGAGTGCGAAGGGTTAATAGATTTTTAAAGACAGCCAATGGGCATGGCCGCGGCGGGAGCCCCAGGACGGCCTAACGCCAATTGGCGTCAAATCCTGGGGCTGGCTACTGTTGGTGTGGGAGAAAAAGGAGGGGGGAATCACTAGTTTGCTGTGTTGTGCGGCCCTGCAGCGAGGCCTTAAAGCTGCAGTGGCCAATTTAACAAAAAATACCCTGGACTTTAGGGGAGTTTAGCACTGTGGTTCTGAAGTGGTTAAAGAAAAAAATAAATTTGGCCACCAGCTATTGTCGGTGCCAGGAGGACGTGTCCCCCTGAGTTGCTACAACTCAGAGGGGTAATAGTAATCAGCGTGGGCCTGGAGTTTGTGCAGGAGCAGGGTGAGCCTTTTTAGCCTTTTTTAGAGATTCAATAGACCCGTTTAGCTTACAGAATGAAAAACACTCACATAACCCCATAAATACTGCAATGCAAATCTCTGACTGATGGGCCACAATCAGTCTGGGAAAACGTCTTCAGAATGCAGAATAGACTGTAGACAGAAGTTGGGAAACACTGCTGCAACAAATTACATAAATATTACATGCAATTCTGAAGTCTACATTCGGATCTACACCTTTTCTTGCAGCTAGCGGGTTATTTTTATAGTAAACATAATATGTGTTTTGTTAAATCAATGTTTGTTGGTAGCTGTAATACTAAAGTCCTTGTAAATTGCAGCATTTTGAGGAATGGGTTAGGAGCTGCAACTAAACATCCGGAACATAGGCCCCCCTGACAGAGAGGCATCACAACTGGCCAGCAACATAAATTCAAGCTGTGAAACGCCATTCAGATTTTACATAGAGAAGCTTGCAATTTTGTATAACAAATACAGATGCTCCGAAAACAGCTCTAAAGCATTATGGGTAATCACTACTGATATTTAATAGTAATTAGCAGAATTGGTGATATGCTCTCTCCAGGTTAGATACTGACCTAAGAACAGGGTGTGCTCTGAGTAGTAAGCCGTCTCATTCCTCCATCTGGTCCATCATTCCTGTCTTGTCTGGAGCTAAAACAGTTCGACCTGCTGGGTCAGACAGCTCTTCAGAACTATACTGGTATCCATGAATAGTTCAGAGGCCAAGTGAATCACTACTGTGCATCCAGAAGTCAGGACTGGCATATGCACAGTAGGATGCACCCATCCTCAGAACTACATGGGGACTTGAGTAGTTCTGAAGAGCTGTTGTTCGGCAAACAGTTTTATGGACTGACAACAGAGGAATGACATGGAACATGAAGGCTCTATACCAGTGATCTGCAAACTTGGCTCTCCAGCTGTTAAGGAACTACAAGTCCCACAATGCATTTGTCTTTATGGATCATGACTGTGGCTGTCAGACTCCTGCAATGCATTGTGGGACTTGTAGTTCCTTAACAGCTGGAGAGCCAAGTTTGCAGATCACTGCTCTATACTATCCAAAGCCTTTCCTCTTCCTAGGTAAGTATCAAACTTAAAATTATTTTTTTCCTTCAGTTTTGCTTTAAGCTATATTTATGCATCACGCTGCAAGTCGTAAAAGGAGACAAAGTCATAAAGGTGCCCATACATTGCACTATTTGCAGCATTGACATCCAGCAGATTTGATCATATTGATCAAATCTGGAAAAGATCAATGCCGCAATGTGGTCTCCCGATCATTGTTTTGCACAGACAGACAGACCGGACACACCCATAGACCCCTGGCTGGTCTCCGCCCATGTAATGTGTCATCCCCCCCCCCGTTCCGGCTGTGCATAGGGTTGCAGGCTCACCTGTCTACAGGCGTGCCTCCTCCTGTGTCTGCTCTTTATCACCTCCAGGTACGTGCAACACGTGACTCTGCTGCATGTACTGCTGTAAGTACCTGCTGCAGGGTCATGTGGTACAGGTGCCTCGCACGGCAATGGAGAAAGAGGCAGAACACAAGAGCAAGTGTGCCAGCGGACAGGTGAGCCTGCAACACACCGCACACGCCAGGGAGGTACACATTACATGGGGGCAGACTGGCCGGGGATCCATCGTGTCTTTCTGCAAAAGTTTGGTTTATTCCAATGGAGATAATAGTGAAATCTGTGTGCAATGTATGGGCAGGTAATAGGTCAAATAGGATCATAGAGTGAGTGATCTATCTGATGGCTGATCTGGTGGCCATCGAGTAATGTATGTCCACCTTAAAGCAGTAGGATCAGCCATACTATGCCAGGGAAAAAAACACATATATAAGTAGATAAATACTTGATCTACTTACATAACACATGTATTATACTGTCCACGTTTTGATTTCAGTGAATGTTATATAGTAAATAATGAGAATTCTGTTAGCGGTGGGGGCCATGTCTTTTGCCCACAGTTAGGGCTAACTCGTGATGTCATTTCTGCCCTTTACTTTTTTTCTTGTCTCCTCCAATCGCTGAGTCACCTCAGCCTTGCTTGTAAACACAAGTGAGTAGGGGATTAGGTTTCAGATAAGCAGCTGACAGGGAAATAAAGGGAAGAGGAGGAATAGATTATAGATAAAAAGAACCCCCAGCATGCAATCCTTTGGCACGACTACTAAAGGGCCAGTGTTCCTTAAGTATGTGATAATTCCAAATCATAACAGCAGACAAAGTTGCGAAAGTTTTGAATGCAGGATTAGCATCTTTATCACTTAATACACTCAGTCCAGTCGCTGTTGAAATTTGATTTTTATGGTGACGTGAAATTTGATTTTTATGGTGACGATACCGCTTTAAGAGTGGCAGGACTCTTATCATGTGATCACATAGTCATAGACTCATCCTGTACATAGTGGCTATATGACTGCACTTTTCAGCAGCATAGTTCAGAGGCACAATTGCTTTGAATGCAATATACAATTGAACTTTTGGCCTTGATGCTGAAGCAATACATGCATTGTTGTATTGGAATATACAACATACATACAATTTTTCTTCCTTTGATGGAATTCTTGCTCTTTTTGGATTTTATACACACAATAAAAATACGTAGTGTTGTTCCACCCCAATATACTACACAATCAATATCAACACAACAACAAATGATGGGGTTTTATATGAACCAATATTCTCTATTTATTCTTCGTTCACAGTATCTTCAGATTGCGGACAAGATCTATGGATACAAATTCAAAGTTCCAATTCACATGAAAAGACTGCCTGACACGTGTTTCACGGCCAAAAGCCGCTTCCTCAGAGGCACACTGTATGCAAACATCAATTGAAGGCCATAGACAAAAAGCAACCGCAATCTAAATCCAACAGAGTAAAAAGTTCTCATAGACGAATCCATGCGTACATGGAGTGAGAGGTACACCTCTCTCAGTCCATGTACGCATGGAATCATCTATGAGCACGGTAGGTGGTTGTGTTTGTTGTGCTTGTTACCCTCATATATAGGAGTATTTTAAACATGTTTTTAGATGTTTTCATGAAATCATATGTTTTGTTTTGGAAGCCATGCAATTGGTGATGTTGTTCTCTTGAATGGTATAGCTAATAGCTCTTTTTGTGGTTATTGATTTTTGGATGTTCAAGAGGAGTCCCTGTACCTATCCTCTAGAAATGTGCTCACCTGGGCAAGAGTTGCAACTGTTGCCTCACAACAGCCTCTTGCTTGATTTGAAAATATTAATAAAAACAATTATTTTCAATGTAAAGCAACAGATAAAGCATATTTAAGCATATGGTCTAGATCCAGTGGCATATCTGGGTAAAATGGAGCCTATGGAAAACACTGAAATAGACCCCTCCCCCCACCCCCATGAATAGTAATAACAGCACCTTTTCTCAGCAGAGACCCTAAGAGAGGAGAGGGCACACAGTGACCTGCCTACAGGCGCCTGATGATGGAAAGGCAGATCACTCCCTTCCCAAGTTCCTCTCTCCCTTCTTCCCTATGCAGTGTCCTGATGAGAATGTAAATGAGAGGTTACTCACCATGCTCTCACCATTCCACTGACGATATTTCCCTTCAGTCAGGGGCACCTGTAGCTACTTAATACTAAGGTTTACATAATACTTGGGGGCACCTCTAGCTACCTAAAGAGACACTGAAGCGAAAAAAAATATGATATAATGAATTGGTTGTGTAGTATGGATAATTTCTAGATTATAAGCAAAAAAAAAAAATTCTCATATTTTTATTTTCAGTTATACTGCTTTTTTATAACATTGCATCATTCTCTAATATTTGCAGTTTACACATTACTCAGCATTCTACAGGCCCTAAAAGTTTTACAGAACAGGCAGTGAACTTTTGACCTGTCCTGAACTGTTCTCTGCAAAAGAAAAACACAATTCAGCTGAGATAACCTAATCAGAAGTCAGAGCTCTCTGCGACTTTCAAAGTCGCAGAGCTCAATGGCTATTTGCATAGATAACAACTGGAGTTTCTTAACTCTTCCTGTACTGGAAACAAATATTAGACGTATGTCTCTGCTCCTAATGCTTTATGTCTTAGCTGTACTACACAACCAATTAATTATATCTAAGTTTTTGTACAGCAGAAGGAAATGGCAGAGCTGCCATTTCCTTCTGCTGTACAAAACTTAAGTATACTTCAGTCTAGCTGCCTCCATAGGTGTTAGCTTGCATTCAAATTTTAGAATTTAGATTAGTGTTAGCACATAATTTGCATCTGATTTGTATTCAAGGTGTGTATTTAGCCTCAAGGGGCTGGGCATATCTCTGGAGCTTTCACTTCACTTGCAGCCACTGAGCGCTGCCCATTGCTTGCTGTCTTTTAAATTAATTATATCGTAATGTTTTTTTTTCTCGTTTCAGTGTCTCTTTAATATCAAGGGTACTTCTGGCTACCTAATACTAAGGGGCACTTGTAGCTACCTATGGCCTGGAACCCACTGAAATCAGCAAACGCAAAACGCAACCGCTAGCGTTTTGTCTGAGCGGTTTGCAAGCGGATTCATGCGCGTTTTCGGTCGCGTTTTGCAACATTGTATTTTTTTGCCCAGTGGGTGCGTAGCGTTTTGCGTTTTGCGTTTTTATCCTGATTGGTCCTGTGAATTATTTTTAATTTTGTTACAGTGTGCTGAACCGCAAAACGCTAGCAAAACCGCTCAGTTTAGGTTTTGCTGAGCGTTTCTGCTAGCGTTTCAATACTTTACATTGAAGCGCTAACGCTCCCAAAATGCTGCAGGTCCTGCGTTTGCGTTTCTGGGAAACGCAAACGCTCCTGTGGAAGTTGCCCCATCCATTAACATTAGCCCAGCGTTTTGGCAAACTGCTAGCGTATCGCAGTGCTGCCAAAACGCTGCCAAAAGCGCTCCTGTGGGTTCCAGCCCTATGACAGGCAAGGGAAGTAAGGTTGAAGTGACAGCTGGGACAGCCAACACTGCTGTGGGCAGTAGATTCACTGAGGGCAAAATCGAAGGTACCAGGACATCTGTGCCTATAGGCTCCTATGAGGTAAATCCAGACCTGACCGCATCACACCTGCTACATCACACCGGCATGCTGCATTGCAACGCATCACTGTAAACATGGGCTAATAATCAGTTACAAATTCTTTAATAAAATGATGGTTTTAAAGTACTGGTATCTTTAGCTATCTAGAATGATCTCCATCTGCTACAAATGGTATAATAAAAAAGACTGCTTTTAAAATGCAGAAAATGTTGAACATGTTTTATGTGTTATGTGTTATATAGCACATTTAGTTCCACAGATCTGTACATAAAACCTAACAGAGAGATGACACTTGGGGGTTGTATGCACACTATACCCAGATGTAAAATAGTGATGAGGTTGATGAAGGATGAATAATAATAATAGTATAGTAGTATATGTAATTGTTGACTACATATGAGTTTACAGTCAAAAACACAAAAAATGTCACCGTGGATAGATGTTTGGGCTCGCATGCAAACACATTTTCAGCCGAATTGCAGAGAAAGACAAAACCCAGATATTTTAGAGCTGGATATAATCTGTGACTCCATCCATTTCTCATCAGACTCTGTGGAGATTTGCTCACAGCAGGGTCTCAAACCACTAGCTGAGCAAAGATAATTTAGAAAAAGTTGCCTGTGACCTTTCAGCAGTCTGTTCGCGCTGAACATACACACAGCAATTAATGGATGCGTGTAGAAGTCGAACATGGAGCCCTCATTGGCAAAAACGGCAGCGTTGCATTCTGGAGAGACTTCCACGGCGTTGGCACCTGATAGGAAAGCAGAAGTCATACCAGGAATTTGATGGAGTTGGAAATGTCAAAACTTGAGTGGTGCTTTATTTTTTTCTACGTTCGCTGTTTGTTTTAAGAAGATAGATCAACACTGCTCTGAGCGAGTGAATGACAGCTAGCAAAAGAGTGCCAGTTCACTGAGTAATAGCAAGGATTATGAAAATACAAACATATAGGTGTATAATATATACCAGTATTTTTTTCTCTTTTTAAGTCATTATAAACATATTACAAATGATGTACTTGTGTCTCAGTATATTGATTGGTTACACATGAGATGCTTTTGCTCTGGGGTAATGAAATTGTGTCAGGAAAATTAAATTCTGCAAACAGGAAAAAGTTCTTAAAAAGCGCTTTTTTTTTTTTTTTACGTGCTCAAAATTAAATGTCCCTATCTTAGTTAAGTGTTGACAACTTGAGACTCGCTCCTTCAATAATAAGTGTGGACACTATGGTAATACCCTCTGTAACTCCCTGCCCACAGCAAGCAAGTCACTATGTAACCTACACTCGTCTTCCTCATAACAAGTGTGTCCACCTTGAGATCCCTTCCCCTCTTCTTTTTAAAGGACAACTGTAGCGAGAGGGATATGGAGGCTGCCGTATTTATTTACTTTTAAACAATGCCAGTTGCCTGGCACTTCTGCTGATTTATTTGGCTGCAGTAGTGTCTGAATAACACCAGAAACAAGTATGCAGCTAATCTTGTCAGATCTGACAATAATTTCAGGATGACCTGATCTGCTGCATGCTTGTTCAGGGTCTGTGGCTAAACATATTAGAGGTAGAGGATCTGCAGGACAGCCAGGCAACTAGTATTGTTTAAAAGGAAATATGGCAGCTTCCATATCCCTCTGGCTACAGTTGTCCTTTAAAAGGCGTGGCCATTTTGAGAACTATGTGCGTTAGCTGCAGAAAATCCTCTCATCTGTTAAAGGAAAACCTCTCTCAGGCCCTCAGTACCCCCCTTCTTCATTTACAGCTGCAAGCCAAGAAATATGAACAGCCTAGTTAAAGTTAAAAAGCTGATGATGGCATTTTTATTAGCTCTACTTTGAAACTAGTAAGCAGTTATCTTGTAAAAGACCACTCCAGCAAAACCAGTAAGCAGTTCAAATCTGACAGAACAGAACCGATAGGATTTGGTTTAGTCCATCTCTTCATGGGGGATTCTGAGAATTTTCTTTATTTTGAAGAGCATTTCCTGAATGGCAGTTTAACTGCCAAAATAGTAAGTTAGGACCCTTTTCCATTGGCGAAGTGATGCGAATGCAGCTACCTCGCCGCATCGCATCACTTCCGCGTGCAAACGTGTAATTTCCGAATCTCCTGATGCGGAAGTAAAAGGAAGAGACGAGACAGGGATGTGGGAGGATGCGGCCTTGCGTGAATCTGCAGCGTGCTGCAGAATTTTGGATCGCTCCGCATAACCAGCATGCAATGGAAACTGTTCCATTACCGTGCATTGGTTACAGTTCGGCCGCGGCTCGATGCGGCTATCTAGCCACAACGCACCATGTGTAGTGGAAACAGGCCCATACCAGCCAGCCTCCTACTTACTTGCATACTATTTTGTCAGTTAGACTTAGATACTACCGTTCAGGGAATGTTGTAGAAAACAAAGAAAAAACAAAGAACCCCCCCTGAGTAGATGAACTAGTCCAAATCCTATCGTTCTGACTGATATTAACTGCTTATTTTTTTGGGTGGAGTGGTCCCTTAAGGCACATATGCATTTGGCAGATGAGGGATGAGCTGTCCATTTAAAGTAACATACAGCTGCACTTTTAAGCTAAGTTGAGTATCTAGTGACTATAGGCAGCAATAGTGGCTGGATGGTGTAATGGTTAAGGGCTCCGCCTCTGACACAGAAGACCTGGGTTTGAATCTTGGCTCTGCCTGTTCAGTAAGCCAGCACCTATTCAGTAAGAGACCTTGGGCAAGTCTCCCTAACACTGCTACTGCCTATAGAGCGCGTCCAAGTGGCTGCAGCTCTGGCGCTTTGAGTCCGCCAGGAGAAAAGCATGATATAAGTGTTATTTGTCTAATAGATGAGTCCTGAAATATGGGATATTGGCTGATGGAACGTTTGGGGGCTGCTAGTTTGCCATAGGTGTTGTCATGTGTATTGGACAAGATTAGCAGCAAATGAAGCTTGAGATTCATAGCAGATCTTTGCATAACATAGTATCAATGTGTTAGGCTCCCTGCACACTGCATGCGATTCAGATTTTTAATCGGTTTTTACATCTAATTCATATTTTTAATCGTTACTACATGCTGCGTTTTTTTCCTCCGTTTTTCTGCATTCAGGGAAAATCGGAATTGCAAGTCGGAAACGGAATCGGAATAGCAAAACGGATTTGCAGTGTGCAGGGAGCCTGACACACTCTACCAAGTATTCATCAGAGCTTTATAACCTGAGCAGGAATATTCATGGAAGTAGCAGAAAAACCTGCAATGTAAGCAAAGTCTCGGCACTTATTTTAGGACCTACAGTATATGTCAATGAAACCCAGAAGCAGGTGGAGCAGTTCTGAGCGAGACACACTCCAGTATGGCATGATTAAGATGAGAAGCTGCACTCGGTCATTGCTGCTGAACCAGGGTAGATTTATTGATGAACAGTCAGAATACACATGAAATATAGAGGAAGGTTAGAGTTATCTTGTAGCTCCATATTTCATGTGTATGCTGGCCCTTCACTAATAAATCTGCCTTGGTTCAGCAGCAATGTCTGAGGACAGGTTTGCATCTTCTTCTAATACTGTAATGTATTGCATGGGATACATATTTATTTGAGTTTTTAGCACAAAGTTGCACAAGCTTGTCTTGAGTAATCAACGGTTAATGCAAAGAACTAGAAGTACGTTTTTTATTATTTTATTAATTTTTTTGCTGTAAATTTGCTAAACGCATTCACATCGGTTTGGTTTATCACAGTTGTGATTTATGGCAAAAAAAAAATCTGCATGTGGTATACATATATTTTATATGCACTGATGAGGATTGGGGGGATGGCTAATCAAAGGCAAGCTCGATTGTGCCTGTCCAATAGGGATGGTCGGAAATTCTGATTTCCGCCAATGCTAATCTGCAGGTGTCCGATTTTCTGATTTCCGATTTTCCGTTTTTTGTTGTTGTCGGAAGTATTGGATCAAACTGAGAATTCAGAATTTTATGGTAGTAATGGGAATACCATGGAAATTTTAGGCCAAATGTTAGGACCTTGGAGATGGAGATGGAGACTCCGGCTGGGCCACTCCAAAACGTTAAAGAGTAACTATCGGGCATAAAATCAAAAATCAATTCTTTATTGTTATCTGGTAAACAAGTAATAAGCATGCTAATGAGGCAATCCAAAAGTTAAAATCACTATTACTTTTCTTGTTGGTAAATAATCATTCCCTAGTTTACCTGACTTATTTGGTACACACAAAATTTGGTACACAAAAAGGAAGTTGCAAGGCATGCTGGGTTTTCCCTTTTTGCTTCTCTACTTTCCCTCAGACTTAACTAATGCATCCTGATTGGCTGAACCCTCTTTCCCTCCTGTTTTCCCCTTCCACGCCTCTGTTCCTCTCTGATTGGCCAATATTTCTCATGCTGAGACAATGCACTTTCTATAGTGAAGGGCGGGCAAATCAGGCAGAGGAGAGTAAGGGAGGAAATGACATCAGGATTGGCTTCAGAATAGCTACAGTTAAAATGGGAAATGCTAAGAAGGATTCTCTCTTTTTTACTGTAGAAAAATCACTAAAATCAAATCGTGGACAGTGCAATACATATGTTATGTAAGTAGAGCAAGTATTTATCTACTCATATATGTGTTTTTTTCTGAGATAGTATGGCTGACAGCTCCTCTTTAAAGAGACTCCGTAACAAAAATTGCATCCTGTTTTTTATCATCCTACAAGTTCCAAAAGCTATTCTAATGTGTTCTGGCTAACTGCAGCACTCTATACTATCACTGTCTCTGTAATAAATCAATGTATCTTTCCCCTGTCAGACTTGTCGGCCTGTGTCTGGAAGGCTGCCAAGTTCTTCAGTGTTGTGGTTCTGCTATGAACTCCCCCTTCCAGGCCCCTCTATGCACACTGTCTGTGTGTTATTTAGATTAGAGCAGCTTCTCTCTTCTCTCTTATCTTTTACAAGCTGGATAAATCGTCCTCTGAGCTGGCTGGGCTTTCACATACTGAGGAATTACAAACAAGGGCAAAGCTGTTTGCAGGAAGAAAAGAGCAGCCTGAAACTTCAGTGCATGGGGGAAAGAAACACACAAATGATCTCTTGAGATTCAAAAGGAATGCTGTATACAGCCTGCTTGTGTATGGATGTATTTTCTATGTGTGGACATACTGTACATCAACCTACTTCCTGTTTTGGTGGCCATTTTGTTTGTTTACAAACAAACTTTTTAAAACTGTTTTTAACCACTTTTAATGCGGCGAGGAGCGGCGAAATTGTGACAGAGGGTAATAGGAGATGTCCCCTAACGCACTGGTATGTTTACTTTTGAGCGGTTTTAACAATACAGATTCTCTTTAAGGGGCCTGAAATTGCTGATACAGAAGTGGTTAAGATTCCCTCTTTCACTTGTATTTTAAGTCATTAATGATGCTGCAGCTATGCTTTCATAAATTAAAGTACTTTGTTTTAGCATCAAGCACAATTTTTTTTATTTTTTATTAGTCAGTGTGTCGGCACCACTGAGCACATCGGCAGGATGACCCTTGTTCCATGAGGTCACATGTGAAGTCATACACCTTGAATAATAAATTGTCTAGCTTGATGGGAATCTGATGTAATGTCTTTGTTACATTTAATTTCAAATGCATGAAAACATGTAACAGACTCCACTGTCTGGAGATGGATATTTATAACCCGACTTTAGACAAGCGACAGGAAAACTCTGCTCACTATAAAGCATCATTTGATTCTTAAAGCAAAACCTACAGACAGTAACAGAATTTGATAAATAATGCATTGTCTTTTGTCTTGCAGGAGCACTGGAGGAAGAGGCACAATCAGATCAGCTGTGGAAAGCTTACATAGCAAATCTAATAGGTTTGTAAATGAGATTTCTTTTTGTTCATTTGTTTTGGCTGTGAGGCAGCTATTAATCTGCTGTGGTCTGAAATTGTGATGCTTGCTGCCATAGGAATGGTTATCACTCAGTCCAATTCTCTACCTGTCTCAGCTCTTCTTCTTGGCAACTTCATTTCACATTCTAAAGGAAAGTTGTGAGGCAATAGGCAGTTCAGACTTGCTTAAAAAACTTACCCGTTCGGGGCATTTTTTAAACTCTGCTTAGCACAGGAAGCAGATCCTAATTTTAAAAATAGGATCCACCTTCACTTGTCGAAAAATAAGGATCCGCTTGGTGCATTGCGCTAAGCCGAACGCAGAGTCTGAACTTGGAACATGTTCCCGAACCAGACAGGAAAATGTATGCAATAAAAGCTTATGAGAACGGACACTGTCCGTTCTCACTAGGCTAGTTGCCATGTCCGCTTCATCCATTTTGATTGCGGCAGTGACGTAATACTTACGTGTCTTGCCACCGCTTGGTCCCTCCTACACAGCCCAGAGGCCGGCATAAGCATGGAGATATCTGCAAGGGCAGATTGGGCTGCAATCCTCAGCAACAGGGAGAATCCTCAGTGGTTCATGGACCAATGAAAATTCTCCCTGTTGCTAGGGAGAATTGGCCTAATGCAGCCTATGGAGAGCCCCATGCTACTGCTGGCCTCTGGGCTGAATGTGGACGGACCAAGCGGCAGCGGCGGGGGCCAGGTGACTGGCGATGCATACGGGTGGACATGATCGACGCAGGAGCGGCCAGGCAGACGAGCAGACAGGGAAATTACTGTAAGTGGATGCAAAACGGACGGAACGCGTCCACCTAGTGGATTAGCTTACTGTTTCCGTTTTGCATCTGCTCTAGTGTAAACCTGCCCTTGGTCGTATCTCTCAATCATCTTTTTTTAGGAGGGACAGTCCCTCTTTGGAAACCAAATCCCTCTGTCCCCCATTTTTCTTTACTTGTCCCTCTTTCAGGACTGATGAAGAGATCTGTGTAAATATATGTATTTTTCTACTGAAAAATGTGTATACTTGACTCTAAACTCTATTTCCATCATTTACATTGATATATGGTATTTTTTATTTTAAATGTTAATTTAAAGGAACAACTAACAATGACAGACAAGACCAGTGTGGTTTGAATTATAAATACTATGGCCCATATGCAACTTAATTTTTCTACTGAGTTTTCTCCGAGGTTTCACACTTGTCATAATATGCCTTGTAAACCACTGACACGCAAGACAATACTCTGAATGTTTGTGATAGCATTTTTTCATCATCTTTTGTACTTTTTCAATTGAAAAACTTGAAAGAGATGAAAATTTTCAGGAAAAAAAGTAAATTGCATATGGGCCATGTCTTTTACCTAAGTATTTTTTGGGGGCATGACCAGAGGTGTGGCAGGGGCATGTGTTAAAGGTGTTTCTCTTTTTTTACCTCAAAAAAAGTTGGTACGTATAGTATAGTTTACATTTTTTTAATTCATATTTGCTTTTTTGTTCTTCTTATTGCCCTTCTACTCACTCCACCTGCTCTGCCATACGGTACAGCATCATCCCTTCACCCATCTCCATAGCAACAGAATGCATTGGTAGCCTACAGACTAGCGACATATCTGTACAGCGCTTGGCACTGAACTGTCTCCCAAGGCATTGAGTCCTAATGCCTGCGGGCAACAGTCCCCGTACCTGTGTACAAGGCTTACTGTAGCGTATACCTATAAGGTAGGACTGGGGTCCTTGATAGTAAATGTGAGTTAAATTTATCTGTCTACACAAATTTCACTTGCAAAATCTAGAGACTTAAACTTCTTGGGAAAGAAGAATCTATGAGGTGTATAGCTGAAGTATAGGGATGCCTCCAAGAAGCAGTATATTTCTTTGTGCAGGATTCCTTGGATTGTCTTATGATTTTAACATAGTGCCAACCACTATGAAGCATTTTCTCCTCATCATTGAATGCATTTATCGGAGGTGTGCAGTCACACTTCTGTACCGAGACGTGCTTACTGCAAAATAGTGTTGCCCAAGGGAATATCCTGAGCTACATTATGTACAATATCAGTTTTTAAATTAATCTGATCATCCAAATACCTACACAAAACTGTGAGATTTCTTACGAAAAACATTCTGTCAGGTTAGATACAGCTATATTTGTGTGTTATTTAAAAAAAAGAAAAAAAGGAAGTGCTATAATGATAGTGGTATTTTGCAGTGTTAACTGTCAGTCAAGGCAAAAAGTTGTGAATCAAAATAATACCATTTACTTTTTTTACTTTCAAGTTAAACTGCAAGAAAAAAAGACCTCTGGTGGATACTTACCTCGAGAGTGGAAAGCCTTTGGATCCTAATGAGATTTTCCCATCCTCCTCGAGTGCTGGAAGCCCCCAAAACCTCAGCCGACAAGGATGTCAGCTGTGGCACAGGCTCAGTAGCGCCTGCAATATTTACCGTTCCAGTGCAGGTGCAGTAGCGGCTCTATGCTCGGGCTCCGGCAGAACTAGCTGCGCCTGATCAGTAGCGTGGACCCGATTGGGCTCGGCTATTTCTACCGGAGCCTGAGCATAGAGCCGCTACTGCGCCTGAGCTGGAACTCAGTTGGTAAATATTTACCTCTCCGAAAATGGAGGACTTCTAGCACTGAATCGCCAGGACGGAGGAGGATGGGGGAGTCTCATTAGGTCCCGAGGTAAGTTGCCTCCACAAGGGTTTTTTTTTTTCTTACAGATTTTGCAGGATTCTTTCACACTCTAGCCATACTTCAGACTCTCTCATACTGTGTATGGAACATAATCATAAAAAGCACATTTTAGATACATTTTGACAACAGAAAGTGGCACAGAGATTTTTTTTTTACTAATATAAATGAATGGCATGAAGATGTGTTGTATACAACACCATAAAGGTACATGCAGCGCATACATGCACAAATGGCATCGGGAAATGTGGGCACGGGTAAAGCCGAACCCAACGGCTTACCCTGCTCCTGCACAAGTCTCAGCGGCGTTAATTATTATTCCCCCGCCAGACTGCCATGGACTTGGGTAAGATGTAATTCCGCTGCCAACTATTGCTGGTGGCCTAATTATGCTGCTTATATAGTCATTTGTGCTCCGTCTTTTGGCGGTGGCCAAATTACTGCCTGAGTGCTGCTATAACCTTATTATTGTTTATATTATGTACTTCTTTGGCCCCCACATATTTCCACAGAGCTTTTCAGAATGATTTGAATAATACTTTATGTATCACTAAAGAAAGCCATACATGATTTTATTGATGTAATTATTATTTTTACATGGGACCATTTTTTTTTTTACCAGTTGATCAAATAATTTAAGCTCCAACCAATACACCATACATGTTTGGTTGTGTATACATTTTTTAAATGATCAAATAAAACATTCCATTTTTATTTTTCTATCTGATTTTTTTTCCAACACATTTAATCAGATATTTATTTGAACACTCAGAAAAATCAATATTTTTTCTTGAATTGAAAAAACTATTTTTCTATACCATCAATCATTCTCATTGATAAAACTGGAAAATTTATCAATTTGGTTGAATCATGTGAGGCCGACTTGACCCTGTACCTCTGGGAAGTTCTTAATCTAATTTTTCTATGGTCATCCATATCTAACATGCTTACAAGAATGTAGACATAAGTGTAGAGGGTAGAGATGATGTACTCCATTTGGTTATGCCCATAGAGTGGATGGATCCTCAGACAATGGTAACTGAACGAAGATAGATAAGTAGCAAGTAGGAGGGTTGGCACACCAAATAACAGTGCTGCTGCTGCGACCTGCGAGTGCACATCATAACCATTCCCCCCAAGTGCACATTTCCCTGCATTGTTCTGCTTGATAAAGAGGAACTCCATTGACTGGAGACTTGGATTGTTTAAATATTATGCAGCAATAAAGACTTAAAGTTATGTGGTGTGATGGCCATCCTACTTGCGTAGAGTAGTCTTTTTTTGGTAAGGAGCCAATTTACCTACTGGTATGTCTTTGTTTGGGAACCATACAAACATGGAGTGGGGGGGGGGGGGAATATACAAACACCAAAACACCATGCAGATAGAGTCTTTATTAAGAGCAACTATAGAATACTTCTAGGAAAGGATCGTCAACTTACTTTGGAACTGTAATGGAAGTAATCACCTTCAATTGCCTTTGGCATTGTAAGACACTGCTGTACTTTGGGTGTCATAGAATAGACTTCCTGTGGTTAAAAATAAGTTGTTTTGTTCCCTAGAGTGGCTTATATGGAGCAATTCTCAGTTGATCGTTTATTTGGGGTTGAATTGGAAGCAGTATCATGTTATGCATGGTCAGTCTTACAAAACACATTACTGATTCCCGGGAATTGTCAGTGGATTTGGTGGCATCATCACCTTAAGCATGATGTGAATATCAACGGGAAGCCAATTAATTCAGACATGTTGTCCAACTATGAGAACATAGTCAGGTGTTCTGTCAAACTCTGTGAAATATTAAATGAAACATACTGGAATTGAGATCGTCTGTCCCTTTAAGTATTTAGATACTCACGACGAACTACATAATTTCCTAATTAATTTAGCTTGTAAGTGAGGTTGTTAATTTCCTGGTTGTTGCCTGAAGCATATAGACTTTTGTCAAGGAAAGGATACTGGGAGCTGCAAATTCATTATGAGAAGGAAAAACATTCGGCTGTGTTGTCTTCGTCATTGTGATTTTATAAAGAAAGCAATGGAGTCCTTCCAAAAGCTGTAAGGTAAGAATCTCTTATAATCTTATAATCTCTTATAGCTACAGAAATGACAATCTGTATTATACTAAAGCAGCCTTTCTCAACCTTTTTACCTTGGAGGAACCCTGCAAATAACTTTTGGATTTCGAGGAACCCCTGCAAACAATTTTTTGGTCTCGAGAAACCCCTGCATTTATTTTGCAGGAGGCATGGTCTTTAAAAGTATGTGTGGCTGTTTATTTCACTACCCCATTACACTGCCACTCATTATACCATCTCCTGATGCCCCAATTTAGTGCTTCTTGTTGCAGTACTACCTATTATAGTGTGCTCTATTATACTTCCCCTATGATGGGGGAAAATGCCAAGGAACCCCTGCAGAGTCCTCAAGGAACCCTGGGGTTCCAGGGAACCCTGGTTGAGAAAGCCTGTACTAAAGAAACTAGACACAACCCATACATAGGGGAACTTATAACTTAAAGAGGAACTGTCGCGAAAATCTTAAAATTTAAAACACATACAAATACGAAGTGAATTTCTCCCAGAGTAAAATGAGCCATAAATTACTTTTCTCATATGTTCCTGTCACTAAGAAGTAGAAGTAGAAATTTGTCATTACCGACAGATTTGAGACATTTAAAAATAAAGAAAACCGTGAGAACCCCCCATGAGAAGATGGGCTCTCACGGGGGGGGGGGGGGTTCTCATGGTTTTCTTTATTTTTAAAGGGGCAGTATTGCGAAAATAGTCCTTTTTACTTCATTACATATAAGTTATGTACAAGTGGAGTAATACTTTAAACACGTTTAGTGGCTGAACAAATGTAATTAGTACACTGGCATTACCTATTTGAAGCAAGGGAGCCACGTCAGAAGAAACATTTACTGACGTCGATTTAGACAATACCATTATGCTGTAGGAGGCAGCTATATCAGCTGTTTGGGGTGGCATTATATCTGGCTGTAAAGTGGGGAGTCCTACTTTACTTGCTTCCTCTTGCGACCCCAGCAGCTCCAGGCTCACTGCGGTCAGATGACAGTAAGCCTGGAGCTCTAGAAGCCAGTTCAGTAGCTGCATAGGACACTAAAGGAAGCAAGTTGGAGCAAGAACAGGTAGCTATATACAGAGGCGTCTGCAGTGGCGTAGCTAAGGAGCTGTGGGCCCCGGTGCAAGTTTTACATGGGGCCCCCCCAAGCACTCTATACATAACAATTGATTTGGCGCACCAAAACCTGTCAGACAACCACAGAGTCAGAGTTGCAAGAAGGAGATGGGGAACAGTGTTTTAAGGATTACTACTATTCAAAGCATCTATAAAAGTGATTATTACCAGCACAGGACCAACAGAGAGCTAATACTGTGATGAAGGGTGGACCCTTCGGGGCCCCTCTGGCCCAAGGGCCCCGATGCAGTCGCTACCTCTGCACCCCCTATTGCTACGCCCCTGGGCGTCTGAGCCATTAGGCAGCTATAAATTCTTGCCTAGAGCGACAGGAGGAGGGAAGGGCGACAGGAGGAGGGAAGGACGCTTCTGCACTAAGTAGTGAGAGAAGAAATGCCTCTCAAATCACTCAGGTATCAGGTTACGCAGCAGCAGCAGCACCAGTGCCTGACTCCACTCATAACTGATTCACTGACTGATGCATTCATTTCCTTCAGCTCAATGATTCAAAGAACCACAGCAATTAATGAGTCAGTGAGAGAAGGCACTCATCCTAGTCAGGGATCAGAGTGCTACTGGTAACTGCGTGGATGTAGAGACTGTGTAGCAGCCAGGCATTGACTGCCCCCCAAGCCGCCTTTCATTCAGTGATTTAGGGTTGGTCCTGTGTCTGCTGTATTCAGGTTTGTTGTTGTAAGGCAATCTAAAATACTAGGCTAGCTGATAAAAGTGCAATTAGAGGGCAGGCAAGCTGGTAAATATACACAGCATGATGCAGAGGAGGGTCAGTGTCTGGTAACAGTAAATTCGGGCGCCTGAGGCAAGTGGACAAATCGGGCGCCGCCATTCACTCCCATAATAAATATCGTTTAATGGGCGCCCGACAGGAAAAAAGGGCGCCGGAGAAAAATAACGTTTTATAAGCAGCGCCCGGAGACTTTTACTGTTTTATAACTGCTTCTCATGATTACACATTATTTTATGATTTATAATTTTTTAAACATTATTTTTAAACGAAAAACAGTACAATCTTTTTTAAAACATTATTTTTAAACGAAAAACAGCACAATATTTTTTCACACGTTATTAATGCTTATCACAGGGGGGTCTTAAGGTGCCCATACACTCGTCAGATTGGCAGCAGATAGATAAGAAATGCATCTGATGATCTATCTGATGCGTTTTTAGAACATTTTTTACCAGGATAGAATTCCAATAGATTTCAGTTTGAAATCTATTGAAATTCGATCTGATGGCATTTTTTTGCCATCAGATTTCCATTAAGGCCAATGCAAACTGATAAGCAATCTCATCAGATCGACCTAAATTTTCCACCCTGCAAGTTCGATGGAAATCCATCGAAATCGATCGAAATCGGCCGTCGATCGGTCGATTGGCCAACCGATTTGCAATCGATCGATCGATCGGGATCGATCGGTCGGCCAGAAAATCGGCTGAGTGTATGGGCTGCTTTAGGTTTAGGCACCCCCAGGGGGGTCTTAGGTTTAGGCACCACCAGGGGGGTCTTAGGTTTAGGCACCACCAGGGGGGGTCTTAGGTTTAGGCACCACCAGGGGGGGTCTTAGGTTTAGGCACCAACAGGGGGGTCTTAGGTTTAGGCACCATCAGGGGAGTCTTAGGTTTAGGCACCATCAGGGGAGTCTTAGGTTTAGGCACCACCAGGGGGGTCTTAGGTTTAGGCACCAACACGGGGGTCTAGGGGTTAGGGGTAGGTACAGGGAGGGTTACTTACTATTTTTTTTTAAACGTTATTATACGTTTCACTTTTTAAACGGAAGATTAACGTTTTCACAATTGCCAATTTCATGCACATTATTTAATGATTTACAACTTTATAAAACATTATTTTTAAACGAAATATAGTACATTATATTTTTAAACGTTATCCATGTTTATCGTTTAAAACCCGGCACCCTTTTTTCCCAGCGCCCCTTTTTAACGTACGCCAGTGTCTGGTCTCTTCCCATTGTTAAAATGACTGCATGTGCAGATAAGGTGTTAAACAGGTTGAAAAGTTTTGACAGTCCCTAGACTCCAGGTGGGCTGCTTGCTATCTGGTGTGGGAGACTGGCAGGGACAGCAGTCCTATTACCAGCACAACTAGTCTCTGTGTAATGTGGGACTGCAATACAGATAAGCTCTCTGCTCCATCTCAGGCTATTCTCAGTCTCACTCCACTCCTCCTATCTCTGGGCTAGTGCACGACAAAATCGCAATAGCAATCGCTAGCAATTCGCGAATGCGACTTTGTGAAGCGATTTTTGAAAGAATCGCTCCAATAAATGCTACCTGCAGCATGTTTGCGATTTTAAAAAATCACAACACTGCTGTGGGAACATCCTCATAGGGTAACATTAGCCCAGCGCTTTTCAAATCACTGTAAATTTGAAAAGCGCTATGAAGCACTCTTGGTGTGCACCAGCCTCCTTCACTCACCTTTGTTTCCCTCTTTCCCTAGTGCTGGATGGCTGTGTCTTCTTGTCATACAGGAAAGCTAAATAAAAGTGCAGTCCTGGTGAGGCAAATATCTTCTTCCCTCTCTTTCAGCTTTTCTCTCCTCATTATTTCTCTGCATAAGGGATCAGACACACTATAAGGTAGTGAAAACCGGGATTAGTAGTGATGGTGGTGAAGGGGAGTGTCAGGAACCGGCCCGCGGCACGCCTGCGTATACGGTTCCCGACTGCGGGTTTGACCAGATTAAGCGGGGAACAGCCTTATTTAAGCTACAAATAAGGCTGGAACCCCTCAAACACTTCCCACTGCCACCACTAGCGTTGCTAGACATGTCCCCTCAGCTGTCGAGGGCTAAACACGCAATCTGCGTTTTCGTATTTGGGTCAGCTTTGCGCTTAGGCCGAATACTAGAACGCCACGCACCCACACACACAGTACAGTTGTACAGTAACACAGCACAATCAGACAATGATTTGTAATGCAAGTTACACTGTCGTGCAGCAAAACCACTAACAGTCGTTCCGAACGATACTGTTAGCCACTCTGCTGTCGCTACTCGCACTGGCGTTTTTCGTACGTTGGGTCAGCTGCGCGCTTTAGGCCAACGTATGACAAACGCCCCCACACACAATGCAATTACAATTTCATATGGTAGTGTTGCTCAAGCGTACAATTAGGCATGAAACTTATACACGGCTACACTGCAGTCTCCTCTAGGCTATGAGTGTTAGTTTAGTACCGCAGAAGTCAAGCTTATTAAATAACGATTTAATATTCCATAAAAACATAGAACAATGCAGAAAATAATATATACAGAAGATGTACAAAAAACAAAGTAAAAAAGTTACAAGATAAAAGTTACAAAAATAAAAGTTACAAAAATAAGAGGTTACAAAGATACACACAAAAGCGATTTGCTTACCAAAAATACAGGAATACAGATAGAAGAACCTTGGACTTTTGTGGACGGACACAATTCTGGTTAGACCAGGAGTCCACTAGCTTGGGCCAGGAGACCAGCTGCCGCTACCGTCAGGAGAGGACTGATTTGAGGTAGCTATCCCCTGGTTTTTATAATGAAATATTCGCCTCGAGGCTGTAAGCCTGTGTGGATGGGGGGGAGCTAGATTTAATTACATCCTCAGTCATAATTGGATTTCCAGAGGCCTAGTCCATACATAACGCGCGTCATATCCTTTCCTGTGATATGCCACTTGAAAACCTTTCCTGTATCAGTTTTCAGATCATCAAAAAGGTCTTTTCCCCACTCCAGGTGACAATTGATTTAGGCTTCCTCCCCATCCCAGCAGGCCTGTCAGATGTAAATTTCTAGAATTTACATCTGACATCTGACAAAGGACTCTAGGTCCTTTGTTAGCCTTTGAAGTTCCCTGACTCTGTCCTGATTTGTATAATGGGACAATAGGGCTTCTAATTAGCTCCCTGCTCTCAGAGGAACTGATAGTAATTGTATTCCACACTGTCACACAGTCAAGTACAGCTTCCCCAAAACCAGATGATGACCCATACATACGCATCTAAAGTGCATAGCAGACAGGAAAATGAAAATATTATCCTTACATCATAAGCACCCCAGGCCAGAAGGTCCCAGTCCTCCCCTGGTAGCAGCATAGTGTGTGTGTGTATATATATATATATATATATATATATGTGTGTGTGTGTGTGTGTGTATAGTGTAGTGTGTGTGTATAGTGTAGTGTGTGTGTGTGTGTGTGTGTGTGTGTGTGTATAGTGTAGTGTGTGTATAGTGTAGTGTGTGTGTGTGTGTGTGTGTGTGTGTGTGTGTATATAGAGTGTATGTCTACTGCGTGCTGTGTATAGTGCTCTGTGTGTGTGTATAGTGCTCTGTGTGTGTGTATAGTGCTCTGTGTGTGTGTATAGTGTAGTGTGTGTGTATATAGTGTGTGTACTGTGCGTGTCTAAAGTGTGTGTGTGTGTACTGTGTATAGTGTGTATGTTGTGTGCGGTGTGTGTGTGCGTGTATAGTGTGTGTGTACTGTGTGCGTGTGTGTGTGTGTGTGTGTGTACTGTGTGTGTGGGTGCATGCCGCAATAAGTATATTTTATGGTAAAACACTCTGCTGCATTACAACTACTTTCTGGTGAACCCATGCCGCAATAAGTGTATTTTCTGGTGAAACGCTGCTGCATTATGATTTTCGGGGGTCTTGGGGGTGGGGTTCACGACAGGAGTAACAGGATTTCTTGCCTGGAGTGACAAAATGGCTAGAGACGCCCCTGGCTATATATGCTAAAACACGCTCTGTGGCAAAGTCTACACCGGCGGGACACTCGATCACAACTGTGGGTTCGGAAGGTATATGCATTGGAGGGTTTTTCCATATACAGTGGTTTGCAAAAGTATTCGGCCCCCTTGAAGTTTTCCACATTTTGTTGTATTACTTCCACAAACTAGAATCAATTGTATTGGAGTTCCACGTGAAAGACCAATACAAAGGGGTGTACACGTGAGAAGTGGAACAAAAATCATACATGATTCCAAACATTTTTTACCAGTCAATAACTGCAAAGTGGGTGTGCGTAATTATTCAGCCCCCTTTGGTCTGAGTGCAGTCATTTGCCCATAGACATTGCCTGATGAGTGCTAATGACTAAATAGAGTTCTTCTGTGTGTAATCTAATGTCAGTACAAATACAGCTGTTCTGTGACCGCCTCAGAGGTTGACTAAGAGAATCTTGGGAGCAACAACACCATAAAGTCCAAAGAACACACAAGACAGGTCAGGGATCAAGTTATTGAGAAATTTAAAGCAGGCTTAGGCTACAAAAAGATTTTCAAATGCTTGAACATCCCACAGAGCACTGTTCAAGCGATCATTCAGAAATGGAAGGCGTATGGCACAACTGTAAAACTACCAAGACAAGGCTGTCCACCTAAACTCACAGGCCAAACAAGGAGAGCGCTGATCAGAAATGCAGTCAAGAGGCCCATGGTGACTTTGGACGAGCTGCAGAGATCTACAGCTCAGGTAGGGGAATCTGTCTATAGGACAACTATTAGTCATGCACTGCACAAAGTTGGCCTTTATGGAAGAGTGGCAAGAAGAAAGCCATTGTTAACAGAAAAGCATAAGAAGTCCCATTTGCAGTTTGCCACAAGCCATGTGGGGGACACAGCAAACATGTGGAAGAAGGTGCTCTGGTCAGATGAGACCAAAATGGAGCTTTTTGGCCAAAATGCAAAATGCTATGTGTAGTGGAAAACTAACACTACACATCAATGTGAACACACCATTCCCACTGTCAAATATGGTGGTGGCAGCATCATGTTCTGGGGGTGCTTCTCTTCAGCAGGGACAGGGAAGCTGGTCAGAGTTGATAGGAAGATAGATGGAGCCAAATACAGGGCAATTCAGTCAGTTAGAGATGAAGAGAGATGGTTACAGCTGCTAAAATTCCCTTTATTAGTGGCTGCCTGGCTGGGTAGACACACACAAGTTACAGCAGTGGGGGGTTGGCGAAGTCTGACAGCTGTTTCACAGGGACTAGCCCTGCTTCATCAGAGACCAAATACAGGGCAATCTTGGAAGAAAACCTCTTGGAGTCTGCAAAAGTCTTAAGACTGGGGCGGAGGATCACCTTCCAGCAGGACAACGACCCTAAACCTAAAGCCAGTGGAACAATGGGATGGTTTAAAACAAAACATATCCATGTTTTAGAATGGCCCAGTCAAAGTCCAGATCTAAATCCAATCGAGAGACTGTGGCAAGATCTGAAAACTGCTGTTCACAAACGCTGTCTATCTAATCTGACTGAGCTGGAGCTGTTTTGCAAAGAATGGGCAAAGATTTCAGTCTCTAGATGTGCAAAGCTGGTAGAGACATACCCTAAAAGACTGGCAGCTGTAATTGCAACAAAAGGTGGTTCTACAAAGTATTGACTCAGCGGGCTGAATAATTATGCACACCCCACTTTGCAGTTATTGATTTGTAAAAAGTGTTTGGAATCATGTATGATTTTCATTCCACTTCTGACATGTACACCACTTTGTATTGGTCTTTCACGTGGAATTCCAATAGTAATTGATTCATGTTTGTGGCAGTAATATGACAAAATGTGGAAAACTTCAAGGGGGCCAAATACTTTTGCAATCCTGTGTGTGTATATATATTAAATATTCACCATCATGGCTGGTTTAAATACTGGAGTTTGGATCATCATCCACATGCACCAATGGCTGGACCAGATGTGGCAAGTAGAAATGGTCAAGGTGCTAATAAATATGACTTATTAGCTTTCTTTATAAAGCGCTAGCATATTATGCTGCGCTGTACAGTAAATGGGGTAAACATTACAACATTATACAAGTGGTAAAGAGAGAGACTATATATTACAAGTAGAGATGGGGCAAATTATTCTGCCGGGGAATACTTCACAGTAAACCAGTGATATTCAAAATTCACGTTCAACACAATTTTTTTTTTCAAAAAAATTTGTGTTCTAATTTTTCTCATAGATTTTAATGGCAGGTGAGCGGGGCCGACTTCAGAGGTTAATAGCAAAGCCCCCTTACAAGCTATATTAGAGGATATTGGCGTGGGAACTTTGTGTTAAGGTACAGGTAAGTGTTTCTGGTTAATTAAGAAAAATAATGGACTTTTCTCATGGTTGTGTTTTTAGTTCATTTAGCCTTTTGTGGAAATGGGTGAGGGGTACTTTGTACCCCAATACTTATTTCTCCTAGGAGGGGAGCGGGCATCTGGGTTTCCCTTTCTTAAAGGGGACTCCCAGATGCCACTGGGAACCCCCCAAGGCATTGTCGAATCCCACCTCCTCCTGGGGAACCACCGCTCTCCCCCGGAGCCCTAACATACCATGGACCATGCGGGCTGGAATAGCTCAGGATGCGAAGCCCCACTCGGCCAGGGCTCCGCATTCTGGCTATCCCAGCCTGCATGGAGGACAAGGGGTTAAAGAGGCTCAGAAACGGGACCCCAAATCATTTTTTTTATTATTTCCCACACTCTGAACATTAAAAAAATGTTTCAAAAAAAAAAATAGGTTAAGTTGCCAGGGATCTTTATGCAGCCATATTGCGGATATATAGCGAGCCCTGGGCCAAAGCGTTGCCACTTCCATGGGGTTTCCAGGGGGTCCCTGGAAACCCCGTCATGAAATTCATTGCTCTTTCTTTTGCTTTATGTAACTTTACACTACCGCTAGATTTGCTACATTATCTGTCATTTACCGCTTTTAAATGTATTCTTTTTTCCTATGAAACTTTACCATTTTCTCAAAAAAATATAAGGTCTTTTTGAAAATATTTCCCTCTTGTAGCCACTGTCCCCCTCCACATACCCTGAAAATGTGGTGTTTCTAGCACGTAAGGGGGTTTTGCTATTTATTGCTAAAGTCGGCGGCCATTTGCCTGCTATTGAAGTCTATGGAGATACGCAGATTCGAAAGAAGATTCGGATATAAAATTTGCAAACCCAAAATTTGATATTTGGCTCATCACTAATTACAAGGCAGAGGGTAAATATACTAGTAAGGCAGCATATGTACAATTACTGTTTGCACTTTCTGATGAAGGGGACCCTCCGCAGCCCCGAAACAATTGAAAATTACTGTGTTGACATTTTATATGAAGAATAAACCACTTCAGCATTTATGAATGGTGTGCAAACCTATTTTGGACTTTTACAATTATGAATGGAGTAGAGAAAGGAGAGTGACTGAATCTTTTTGGTGCCACAGTAGCATGGAGCCAAAGAGTTAAGTGTTGACAGCAAACAGGAGGGAGAGGGCCCTGCCAAACAGGCCTCACAATCTAAGAAGAGGGGAATAAGGACACACTAGGTGGGAGGCAGTGTCTATTCAAAGGCGGGCTCTAGGATGAATATTTCATGCAAATCATATGCAGCTTTGAATTGGACCAATCAAATTCAAGAGGAGGTTCATCTGTGTGGCCCAATTTCAAGCTGCATGCAATTTGCATAAACTTTGCATGTAGACTGAAATTATTAGTATCTCATTGACCCTCTCTAGTGACACCTACACAGTGCTCTATGTTCTGAACCCTCAGACAGTTTATCAGCTACAATGGGCTCTATTCACTAAGAGGCAAAAACACCGCAAAATTTTACCGCTATGGCTATCATTCATAAAGCATTTCTGCATGCGGAAATGCTTAAAACAGCTGACTTTACCGACCACTTAGCAAAGTCAGCAATCATAAAGGCTCCTTCCACATGAAAAAATGACACTACCGAGCAGAGTGAGAAATCACCGCCTTGTGCGGTGATTATCGGAACAAATGTAGCAAAATGTTAATTCATAAAGATCACCGCAAGCGGTGTGAGGTCGGGAAGTACCGCTCCCTCTGATGTGGCAATACCAATGTAAGTGAATGGAGACACACAGACCTCCCAGGCAGCATCAGCAGAGCGGAACACGGAGAAATGTATCAACTCGGCAGCTTCCGTGTCTCCGCAAGCCTACCGCCTGCCTACCGCCAGCCTAGTTCGGGGAATCTCCGCACTGCTACCGCACATGGATACTTTTTCATGAATGCCCACCCAGAAGTCTAAAACACCGCCAGCGGTGTTTTCCCGCACTGATTCTCCATACCGACAGCACTTTCATGAATGATAGCCTATATTTCTGCCAGCGGTAAACTCCGCATTTTTTCCACATTCACTAATATTTTCCGCATGTTTTCCGCATGCGGGAAAAAAGATGCGGAAACAAGTCATTATTCATGCGGGAATCATGCGGTAAAAAGGTCGCATGAAAAAGTGTTTAAAAAAAAAATTAAAGTCCAGCAAGCACAGCCCTTAAGCCTCCAGACTTCATTAAAGTCAATGGGATGCGGAATATATCACCTACTATTTGTAGGTGATAAAAAAATTGGTAAATAACGACGAAATGATGCACCTGAACATTTTTGAGAATTGATTTTTTATTGCGGAAAATAGACTTTTGCGGAAATTTTTCCGCATGAATCCCGCACTTCTACCGCACTTTTTCCGCAAGCGGAAAAAACATGCGGAACATTTTGAGAATGTCAACTTGACGGTGTTTTGGTCGCAAACTTCCCGCATGTACTTTACCGCATGCGGGAAGTCTTTGAGAATAGAGCCCATTGACAGTAATACATATGGAACCGAGGTGCTTTACTGAAATTCCATGATTTATTACAAAAAGATTACCACTTATATTTTAAATGTCCTTTCCCCTTGTTTTTGTAATCTGTGTTAATTCTAATTCTCCCAGTTGTGTCACCAATAAAAAGCAATTGCTTTCAGGCAAACCCACCTATACTATTGCTTCAGTGGCAAGTCAAGCATGAATTCACACATTCTATTATCTCTGCACCTCGGTCTTATCCTCTATGGAGCATGATAGAGGGTTGACTAGGGAAAAATCTGTCCCAATCCAATTAAACTTTATGTACTTTTTTAGCCTCTTGACGACCAGCTAACGCCGATTGGCGTAAACTGGTCGTCTGCGGGTTACCATGGAAACGGCCGCTCGATGTCAGTTCACGGAGGGTGTCTCCGTGAACAGCCGGAGAGCCGCCGATCGCGGCTCGCCGGCAAAATGTAAACAGGCGGGGAAGAAATCTCCGCTGTTAACATCATACGGCGCTGCTGCGCAGCAGCGCCGTAAGGCAGATTGGCGATCCCCGGCCTCTGATTGGCCGGGGATCGCCGGCATATGATAGGCTGAAGCCTATCCTTCAATGCGCAGGACGGAAATCCGTCCTGCGCAGCTCACAGGGGGAGGGAGAGGGAGGGAGCGGGCAAGACGGCGGAGAACGCTGCGGAGGGGGGCTTTGAAGAGCCCCCCCCCGCTAAGCAAATGCAGCCGGCGGCGATCAGACCCCCCCCAGCAGGACATCCCCCTAGTGGGGAAAAAAGGGGGGTAGTCTGATCGCCCTGCTGCACTCCTGATCGGTGCTGCGGGCTGTAGAGCCCACGCAGCACCGATCACTGAAAAATCCCCTGGTCAGCAAAAGGTTAATTCTGTACTGAAAACCAAGTCAGAGAAAAACCCTAAAGCAGGCCATACACTCATTAGATTAGCAACAGATAGATCATCAGATAGATTTCTGATCTATCTGATGTGTTTAGGAACATTTTTTACTAGGAACAGATTTCCAATAGATTTCAGTATGAAATCTATTGAAAATATATCTGATGGCATTTTTTTGCCATCAGATTTTCATTAGGTCCTATGCAAAATAAAAGCAATCTTAACAGATCGACCTAGATTTTCCAGCATGTCAGATCGAATGAAATCGATCAAAATGGGCTGCAAATCGATCGATTGGTCAATCGATTTGCAATCGATCGAACTGCTACATAATGGTCTTTTTAACTGTCTGGCTTCTTTTCTATTCAGGATAGGATACGTGTTCCCTGAACAGGGTTAGGCCCCTAGCGCACCAAAACATAACTTTTATTAGTTCTATTAAAATCAGGTATATCAAAGGTACAGCATTTATAAAACAAACAGCTGCGTTGGTGTTTGACACTATTGTGTCACATATGTATCATATCCCTGGGATGGATCACTTTCAGGCAGATAAAGATTGTACATCTATGTGCATGTGTCGTGGAGAGGAAAGGGATCTCCTCTCCAGCACCTATGCACAGCTAGTACATGCACAAATAGGACCTGCTGATCACACCCTCTTGCACCAAACACAGGTATAATGGACAGTAGGGGATCACACCATGCAAACAGTGTACAAAATTACAAATAACTCGACATGCTTCGGCTAAACGCCTTCGTCCGGAGTGAATACATATACACAGTGCTGTGCATCAAACATATACAGTGCCCCTGCCCCACATAACTGTCAGCATATATAGCCCCTATCAGAGCTGAATGCCGCCCTTAACTCACAGTCTTATATACTGAGCATTTTCTCTCTCCCCTGGGCGTCGCCCAGCAGGGTGTGTCCTACCTGTCCATCATGTAGTATATCCCATTCATTATCCAGGGTTCTCCTATCTCCTCATAGTTCCTCCATCTCCCCCCTCTTATCTGCGCATATGGCTGCATGTTAAAGCAATCTGATCGGCGCATTTGTCACCTATAAATCATGATCAGGCGTGCATAACTGTTAGATATTCGCCCCAATTTTTACCTCGGGAGTAGAGTGGGGCCGAACCTCCGATTTTAGGTTCGCGAACAGGGTTCGCGAACTTCCGCGTAAGGTTCGGTTCGCGTAAAAGTTCGCGAACCGCCATAGACTTCAATGGGAATGCGAACTTTGAAAAAAAAAAAATTATGCAGGCCACAAAAGTGATGGAAAATATGTTTCAAGGGGTCTAACACCTGGACCCCCAGGTGGAGGAGTGGGATACATGCCAAAAGTCCCCGGGAAAAATCTGGATTTGACGCAAAGCAGCGTTTTAATCGCAGAAATCACATTGAATGCTAAATGACAGGCCTAAAGTGCTTTAAAACATCTTGCAAGTGTATACATCAATCAGGTAGTGTAATTAAGGTACTGCTTCACACTGACACACCAAACTCACCGTGTAACGCACCGCAAACAGCTGTTTGTGTAGTGACGGCCGTGCTGGACTGGTGCGCACCATGGCGAGAACAGGTATCCAGTGGCGGGTTCACTGAACAGAACAGGTATGCAGTGGCAGGTTCACTGAACAGAACAGGTATACAGTGGCGGGTTCACAGAAGAGGTATGCAGTGGCAGGTTCACTGAACAGGTATGCAGTGGTGGGTTCACTGAACAGGTATGCAGTGGTGGGTTCACTGAACAGGTATGCAGTGGTGGGTTCACAGTACAGGTATGCAGTGGTGGGTTCACAGAACAGGTATGCAGTGGTGGGTTCACAGAACAGGTATGCAGTGGTGGGTTCACAGAACAGGTATGCAGTGGCAGGTTCACTGAACAGGTATGCAGTGGTGGGTTCACTGAACAGGTATGCAGTGGTGGGTTCACTGAACAGGTATGCAGTGGTGAGTTCACAGTACAGGTATGCAGTGGTGGGTTCACAGAACAGGTATGCAGTGGTGGGTTCACAGAACAGGTATGCAGTGGCAGGTTCACTGAACAGGTATGCAGGTACTGAACAGAACAGGTATGCAGCCAGGAACAAGCTAAGCCTAACTAATCTTTCCCTATGAGAGACAGTCTGCAGCAGCTCGCCCTACTCTCACTAACGCAGGCACACGAGTGAGCGTAATGGCCGCCGCTGCCTGCCTTGTATTAGGGGGGGAGTGGCTCCAGGGGCTAGTGTAGCCTAATTGGCTACACTGGGCCTGCTGACTGTGATGTAGAGGGTCAAAGTTGACCCTCATGGTGCATTATGGGGCGAACCGAACTTCCGCAAAAGTTCGCCTGTGGGACGCGAACGCGAAGCACTGAAGTTCGCATGGAACCGTTCGCAGGCGAACCGTTTGGCCCAACTCTACTCGGGAGTCCCTCTTTTTGCTCTGTCTCATGCGACCTTATCTGCACATATGGTTGTGTGCTACAGCGGCCTGATCGGTGCATTTGTCACCTATAAATCATGATCAGGCATGCATAACTGTTAGATATTCGCCCCAATTATTTCCTCGGGAGTCCCTCTTTTTGCTTTGTCTCATGCGGCCTTATCTGCGCAAATGGCTGTATGCTAAAGCGGCCTGATCGGTGCATTAGTCACTTATAAATCATGATCAGGCATGCATAACGGTTAGATATTCGCCCCGATTTTTACCTCGGGAGTCCCTCTTTTTGCTCTGTCTCATGCGACCTTATCTGCGCATATGGTTGTGTGCTACAGCGGCCTGATCGGCGCATTTGTCACCTATAAATCGTGATCAGGCATGCATAACTGTAGGTATTCGCCCCGAGTTTTACCTCGGGAGTCCCACTTTTTGCTCTGTCTCATGCGACCTCATCGACCTCATCTGCACATATGGCTGTATGCTAAAGCCGCTTGGCCGGCGCATTTGTCACCTATAACTCACGGTTAGGCATGCATATTTGTTCATCCCGATTTTAACCTCAGGAGTCCCCAGCTTTATGGTATATTCATTAGGGACACACTCGACAAGGGGTACCTTTTCATGGCAAACTGTAGGGAAGGAGGGGGGGAGGAGGAGGGAGAGGGAGAAGGGGGGGGGGGGGATAGAGGATAATGCTCATGGTTTACAAGTACTGTGCTCTAGGCCCCTATATTAGGGCCAAAATCAGACCAAAAAGCTATATATACATATAAAATATCATTCTTAGAAGAGTCAGTCTCACACATGTATCCTTGTAGATTCACACTATACAGATCGCATCTAGTCCCTCCTCCCCCCCCCTCCTTCCCTACAGTGTGCCATGAAAAGGTACCCCATGTTCAGTGTGTCCCTAATGAATATACCATAAAGCTGTCGGATATATAGATATACAGATGCCTGGGTGGTATTGAGCACCACTTATATAATGAGAGGCACTACCTAGCTTATATAAAAAGAAGGACTCCCGGGGTTAAAATCAGGATGAACAAATATGCATGCCTAACCATGAGTTATAGGTGACAAATGCGCCGGCCAAGCAGCTTTAGCATACAGCCATATGCGCAGATGAGGTCGCATGAGACAGAGCAAAAAGTGGGACTCCCGAGGTAAAACTCGGGGTGAATACCTACAGTTATGCATGCCTGATCACGATTTATAGGTGACAAATGCGCCGATCAGGCCGCTGTAGCACACAACCATATGCGCAGATAAGGTTGCATGAGACAGAGCAAAAAGAGGGACTCCTGAGGTAAAAATCGGGGCGAATATCTAACAGTTATGCATGCCTGATCATGATTTATAAGTGACAAATGCACCGATCAGGCCGCTTTAGCATGCCGCCATATGCGCAGATGAGGTCGCATAAGACAGAGCAAAAAGAGGGACTCCCGAGGTAAAAATCGGGGCGAATATCTAACAGTTATGCACGCCTGATCATGATTTATAAGTGACAAATGGGCCGCTGAGGCCGCTTTAGCATGCAACCATATGCGCAGATGATGTTGCATGAGACAGAGCAAACAGAGGGACTCCCGAGGAAAAAATCGGGGCGAATGTCTAACAGTCTTGCATGCCTGATCATGATTTATAGGTGACAAATGTGCCGATCAGATTGCTTTAACATGCAGCCATATGCGCAGATAAGAGGGGGGAGATGGAGGAACTATGAGGAGATAGGAGAACCCTGGATAATGAATGGGATATACTACATGATGGACAGGTAGGACACACCCTGCTGGGCGACGCCCAGGGGAGAGAGAAAATGCTCAGTATATAAGACTGTGAGTTAAGGGCGGCATTCAGCTCTGATAGGGGCTATATACACAGTTATGTGGGGCAGGGGCACTGTATATGATGCACAGCACTGTGTATATGTATTCACTCCGGACGAAGGCGTTTAGCCGAAGCATGTCGAGTTATTTGTAATTTTGTACACTGTTTGCATGGTGTGATCCCCTACTGTCCATTATACCTGTGTTTGGTGCAAGAGGGTGTGATCAGCAGGTCCTATTTGTGCATGTACTAGCTGTGCATAGGTGCTGGAGAGGAGATCCCTTTCCTCTCCACGACACATGCACATAGATGTACAATCTTTATCTGCCTGAAAGTGATCCATCCCAGGGATATGATACATATGTGACACAATAGTGTCAAACACCAACGCAGCTGTTTGTTTTATAAATGCTGTACCTTTGATATACCTGATTTTAATAGAACTAATACAAGTTGTTTTAGTGTGCTAGGGGCCTAACCCTGTTCAGGGAACACGTATCCTATACAAATCCCCCGAGTACTCTATTAAGTATTTGTTCTTTTCTATTTATTCAGTCATTGCTTTTAGATACAGAATGTGTAACCTAACACAAATAATGAGAGAAAATGAGGCAATGCTCGTGTTACGTAGGTAGCACGAGTCACTAATTAGGCAACTATTGCAATGCTGCCAGCAGTAGTAACGGTAAAATTGCCGTGTGCTGCCTGTGCATGGCAAACTTTCCACAGTTTAGTAAATCAGAACCATTGTTTCTAATTTCCGGTAATAACTTGCAAGAGTGGGTGGGGGTTGGAAAAAATCCTTCTGACGCTTACAAAGTACCCTTGTCTCACTGTAAAAGGATAAGGTGATCTTCCCCATCTCCATTATGCAGGAGAACAAAAGGATAAAAGGAAGCTAAATGAGCTTAAAAAACAAATTCTTGGTAAATATAGGAGGGTAGTGGCGGACTTACCTCCTCCAAGTAGACACACAACGACTGTAGTAAAGACAGTCAATATATTTTATTTATGAACTCCAAATATGCAATGCAATGCGTTTTGCACGTTCGATCCCGCTTCATCAGGCAATAACAACGGAACAATAGCATATGTGGTTAGTAGAGCAATAGCATATGTGGTCAGGCATCTCCATGTTTCCCAAGAAGGAGGTAGAAGTAATAGAATAGTATGAGAGGACTTAAAGGGAAATCTGGAAGGGTCCCTAGACATCCACACAACTCTCCTGCATGATATGTTATAAGTTCACTTATCTTTTAACATGGCATTGTTGTACACTGGAATGAATTTAGTGAAGATCTCTCATTAGGCTCACCCAGTGCAGTTTCTAGGCTAAAATGCACCCAGGGCGAGGGTGTAAAAAAAGCGCCCCCCCCCCCCCCCCGGAGCAAGGTATGGGTGACCGCAGTATAGGTTAGCCAGGTCTTGTTGCACTTAGTATAGGTCCCCCCAGTATAGGTAGCCAGCTATAGGTCCCCCCAGTATAGGTAGCCAGACATAGGTGAGCTAGTATAGTTGCCCCTGCTATAGGTTAGCCAGGTAGGTGCCTCCAATATAGGTAGCCAGTATAGTTGCCCCCAGTATAGGTTAGATAGGCAGGCGCCCCTGGTTTAAGTTAGGTAGGTGCCCCAGTACAGGTTAGCTAGGTGGGTACCTCCAACAAAGGTATCCAGTATAGTTGCCACCTGTATAGTCTAGCTGGGTAGGTGCCCCCAATACAGGTTAGATAAGTGCCCCCAGTATAGGTTATATTAGGTAGGTGCCCCCAGTATAGGTTATATTAGGTAGGTGCCCCCAGTATAGGTTAGTTTAGGTAGGTGCCCCCCAGTATAGGTTAGATTAGGTAGCTGCCCCCCAGTATAGGTTAGATTAGGTAGCTGCCCCCCAGTATAGGCTAGATTAGACAGGTGCTCCCCAGTATAGGTTAGATTAGGTAGCTGCCCCCCCCCCCCAGTATAGGTTAGATAGGTAGGTTCCCCCCAGTGTTGATTAGAATAGGTAGCTGCCTCCCAGTATAGGTTAGATTAGGTAGGTGCTCCCCAGTAGAGGTTAGATAGGTAGCTGCCCCCCAGCGTAGGTTAGATTAGGTAGCTGCCCCCTAGTGTAGGTTAGATTAGGTAGGTGCCCCCCAGTATAGGTTAGATTAGGTAGGTGCCCCCCAGTAGAGGTTAGATAGGTAGCTGCCCCCCAGCGTAGGTTAGATTAGGTAGGTGCCCCCAGTATAGGTTAGATAGGTAGCTGCCCCCAGTAGAGGTTAGATAGGTAGCTGTCCCCCAGCGTAGGTTAGATTAGGTAGCTGCCCCCCAGTATAGGTTAGATATGTAGCTGCCCCCAGCGTAGGTTAGATTAGGTAGCTGCCCCCCAGTATAGGTTAGATAGGTAGCTGCCCCCCAGTATAGGTTAGATTAGGTAGGTGCCCCCCAGTATAGGTTAGATAGGTAGCTGCCCCCCAGCGTAGGTCAGATTAGGTAGGTGCCCCCCAGTATAGGTTAGATAGGTAGCTTCCCCCATAATGGTTCAGGGAGCCAGAGCCACAGGAAGGGCAGCCCGACCTCTCCCCTCCTCTCCCGGGCCGCCCTCCCCCCTCAGATGCAGAGCGAGCAGGCAGGAAGCGCTGTATACAACTCACCTCCCTGCGTTCCGATTGCCCCTCTCTCGCCGCCGGTCTTCTCCTCTCTGCATAGCCGCTGATACACACGCTGCTTCCGTCTAAACAGGAAGCGGCGTGTGTATCAGCGTGTATGCAGATAGGAGAAGACCGGCGGCAAGAGAGTGGCGATTGGAACGCAGGCAGGTGAGTTGTATACAGCGCTTCCTGCCTGCTCACTTTGTATCTGAGGGGGGAGCACGGAGGGCGGCCCAGGAGATGAGGAAGGGAGAGGTCGGGCTGCCCTCCCTGCGGCTCCGGCTCCACCCTCCATTACAGTGCCCCCACCTCCCAACAGCGCTCAGGGCGGCGTCACATCCCGCACGGCCCTAGAAACGGGCATGGGCTCACCCCACAAATCCACCATAGCTTTCTTTAAGACTTAAATGCGTATTTTGCATTCCTTTTCCCTTTACCCCCATGCTATGACATCATGGAACCCCACTTCTTGCAATACTGATGGCCAAGAGTCTTAAAACCACTTTGTAAGTCCAGCATTCTGGATGCCTCAGTTAGCCACAGAGGAATAAACAAGACTCACGTGGCTCCACTTGCTGTCCTGAAATGAAGCCTATTGCCTTGTGTTATGGATTTCTGGTGGAAGTGATGACATATGAATACTGTTTGCTTTTGGGAAGGCAATGCAGCTCTAAACTGTAACTTTGATAATCATGATAACACTCCCAAATTTTTAAAACTGACCAATAGTTTCAATTTAGAGAAACTCTCCTGTTGAGTTGTTTTGCATTAAGTTTTTGTGTGTTCTCCCTACTGCCGGAATAATACACTATAGCATAATGCATCTGCTGTATCTAGTAGGATCTGGGCTGCAGTTCCATTGGATGAAATGGAAAATACTGTCTTCAATATAACTTTATCCTACCAGGCTTTTCAAACAATTTCTGCATTGCTAAGTTTGGTATATTGCACATCTTTGTGAAAACACTGTAAGAACTCAGCTGTATTCCCATTTGGTACATTGCATTGTCTCACAGTAGGCAGACACTGAAGATATGGCTTCAGGCTTCCTTGCTTAGTGACCCCTGCTGTGACACGCAGTGCTGCGCTGAGACAAATATAAAATTGCCTTTTCTTCTTTTAAAGGTACTGTGCAGTGAACAGAAAGGCAGTGCTGAAAAATGATCTTTCTGACATTGGTATTTTCTTAAAATGTTACGAAACATTCATTTCTTAGCATTCATGTATATAGAGACACTGGTGTACAGAATTATGTGCTGCAGCTTCAAGAGGAATGTAGTACGCTATACATATCTCATAATATATATACTGTATATTAAATGTTCTAATCTTCTAGTCTTCCGATTTTGCCTCTTTGGCAACAATACAATTTATTTGATACATTTCTGAAATGTATTATCCAGCAGTGTATGGCAGCCTGTCATTTTTTTTTCTGCCAATGTATAAACATACTCCTTAACTGTAAGTATGGCCCTTTAATCTGTCGGCCTGGCAAGTTAAATAGGAACTTCAGCCTATACAAACATACTGTCATTAAGTTACATTAGTTATGTTAATTAAAATAGGTAATATAATATCTTACTCACCCTGTTTTAAAAGAACAGGCAAATGTTTGATTTCATGAGGGCAGCCATCTTTTTGGTTGAAAGGAGGTGACAGGGAGCATGAGACACAGTTCCAACTGTCCTGTGTGCTGATCACTCCTCCCAGTTGCTAGACAACATGAATAACACATAGGAAATCCCATCATGCTTTGCACAGCATCAGGGAAAGAAAGCCCAGGCAGTTTTATTTGATGGGTGGAGCTTAGCTAAAAATGCAGCTAAAAATGATGCTTTGGTAAGAAAAACAAAGTTCTGATGCTGTAAAACTGTAAAAAAAAAAAACACCAAGCCTTTTCAGTTCTGCTGAATAGATTTTTAGTCCGGAGGTTCACTTTAACCACCCCTAATCTAGACAAGTGTGAGCCTGAAATCTTGCCTAGTATTTCACTAATCTCTAGCAATAGTGTTGGCTGCCTATTGCAAAGACAGGTTTAGAATGATAAAGGTATATTTTATAACTTAGGACATAAATAGGAAGTCGATAAAACAGATTGCTGTAACAGTAAACAGTTTTGAGCACATGGAAAGAAAAAAAGCAAAAAAAAAAAAAAAAATTAGATAATAGCTCTGGCAAATTCAATACAAACTATAAACAGCTAAGCCAGTCAAATACACTTCTTTGCGATTTTGGCGAGTTTCAAGCTGCGTACAATTTACATGCAAGCCAAAATTATTTACATCTTATTGACCTCAGCCAATCAGCAGCAAACTTCATCACAAAATATTCTGTAAACTCTGTCAGCTAAAATGCTTTATGACCAAACAAAAACGATATTTTGACTACAAAGGGCCAAATGCAATTCACTTTTTCTCCTGAGTTTTCACCTAGGTGATATTTTTACAACTTGTCATAAAATGCCCTTTAAGTCGCCAGCAGCAAGCAAGATAATACTCAAAATAAATGTGATAGTACTTTTTCACCAACTTTTGAGTACTTTTTTAGTTGTAAAATGCTGAAAATTTAGTTTACATGGAATATGAAAATTATCTCCTAGGAGATACTTCAGGTGAAAAAATTAATTGCATATGGGCCTCTGCTTCTTACACTATTAAATAGTATGTTTAGCGTGTAAGTGACAGGACAGCTATAAGAAATGTTGCCTTGGCGTTATGAAGAATTTGGACTGGACTAGTGATATTTATTGGCAATTTAGGTACACCTATATTGCAGAATATTACTGCTGTAATTTTATATCACATGAGGTAAAGTGATATAGTACAGGTGACCTTTTTCATTATAATTGCATTTTATATTTACTGCTGGCCTCCATCTAATCAGCCCTATATATAGGGTATATTTATTGGTACATTGAAAGATCATTAGGACACACATTTACCATGGAGGTTATATCACATAAGACTGCGACGGAGGCTGCAGTTTTCCTCAACATTTACAATGGAAAGCAATAAAGTACAACCTTTTCATATGACTTAGATGCTTTAAGACGATCCTTTGTACTAACTCACACACCACATATTTTCAGGCTATCAAAGGATCCAGCAAAATCATTAATACTTCATGGAAACAATGTCTAGGAGTGTCCTAATGGCAAAACATTATTTTCTCTCAGCAAACAATGCTAAATGCATTGAATTGCTTTAAATGATTCTGCGTATAGGTAAATGGAAGCAATGTGAAGCAAGATGTTGTCAGCTTTTTATTCTCCAAAGCAATTTTACTTTCTTTGGCCCATAATATGTGATCCCATCCAGTGACACATGAATTAAAACCATGCCATCAACTGTTTTGTACCGTTTAAAGAGCACCTTAAGTGAGAGGGCTACAGACAGTCAGACAGTGCTTATGCCGCCGTGCGCATGCACGTGCGCGCGTGCATGTGCGCGCTCCCGTGAATGCACATGCGCACTTCCGCTGGTGCACGTGCATCCCCATACACGTGCACGGAAAAATAGTGAAAAAAACCCACCCAAAAAAAAATACACCTTTATTTCCAAATGATGTACTGTCACCATACTTTGTACTAGGGTCATAATTAAAATCTTGTTATAACCAGGACAAATAGGCTGATAAAATGTGTGGGTTTTATGTACAGTAGCAGTGTTTATATTAAAACCATAGGGGATGAAATTGGAGAAATCGTGTATTTTCTAATTTTTGCCTTGTATTTCCCTTTAAAATGCATAGAAAATAAAGTAATTACTGAAAACAAATATCAACCCCAAAAAGCCCAATTGGTGGGGAAAAAAACAAGATATAGATCATTTCATTGTGATTAGTAGGGATTAAGCTATTGGCAAATGAAAGGGATGAGCACAGAAAGGTGAAAATCGCTCTTGTCCGTTAGGGTAAAAACCGCCTTGGGGTGAAGTGGTTAAGCAATAGGCCCTGAACAAGCATGCAGCTAATCAAATGTTTCTGACATTTTTGGCAAATCTGAAAAGATTAGCTACATGTTTGTTTCTGGAGTGATTCAGACACTACCAAATAGATTGCCAAATAGATTAGGCAACTGGGATTTCCGATTCCACGGAAATTCCGATTTCCGCTAATGCTGATTTTGCAGATTTCTGATTTCTGTTTCCGATTTCCGAGGAGTCGTTTTTTTTTTTGTTTTGTTATTTTGGTCATTTTTTGCATTATCTGATACTTCCGAATTGACTCTGCATTCTTAAACTGGTCCAATGTTTCCGAGTTCTGTCATTAGGCTAAAATTGCCAAGTTTCAGTAATGCGTTATTTCCACAGAAATCCAATTTCTATGTTCTGATTTCTGAGTTAAAATTTTTCGATTTCCGAGGAGGTTGATTTGGATTTTTTTTTCATTGTCCGATTGTGCAAATACTTTCGGGTTGACTCTGCATTCTGTGATTGGTCCAATGCCTCTGAGTTCTGTGTTTGAGCTAAAATTATCAAGTTGTAGTAATGTGGTATTTCCGTGGAAATCCAATTCCGTTTTCCAAGTTTCAGTCGGAAATGTCTATTTCATTTTCAATTGTGCGAAATCCGAATGAGCATTCCTAATGATTACCACTACTTAAAGCACATTACCACTAAAGAACTATTAAAGAGCTAATGCAGTGACTGTAGAGGTCCACTCTTGACTTTTAAAGGTAGTAACAAATGCAACCCAGGGACTACTAGCTCCCCTCACTCTCTTCTCCTAGTAAAGATTTTATTAGGAGTTTAGGATAGCCTGTCTTGACAAACTTACTCTGCTTCTGCTCTTACCTAAGTTCCCATTTATCAGGGTCTGCCGCCAACTGCTCCACTCTTGTCATCTGGCCACTTGGGATGTTGTTCCTGACATGTTTTGGATGGAAACTACCATATTCCAATATAAAGCTATGATCAGTTATCGTGTAAATAATGTATCACCAGATCTGTACACCAGTTTATCCAAAAATGGTATCTCAGAAAACTCCACTTGTCCAGTAAGTACTATCTGAGGACATTTAACACTGAGTTCACCAATAAAGAAGTCAAGGGTCGAACACCACCCACCCAAATGCAAGATATGTCATTAAAAAGGGCACTATTGTAGACAACAGACCCCTCATACTAGCCCATGAACAGATTTGCATAGAACAGGCCATGTTTGAACCCATAGCTGTTCCTCTTTTTTGTACATATAACCGGCCCTCAAAAAAGAAATAGTTCTCTTGTAGTATAATACACAAGAGAGATACCACACATTTTCTCTGGAAGTCCATCAACTCCATCAAATATAAATCAATGGCTTCTACACCCCAATAGTCCAATAAACAGTCAATAGTCCAATAAACAGTCATTGTCCCACGGAAGGGGAAAGCGGGACAGATCTGTTCCGCAGAAGGGGGAAAATGCTGCGAAACCCCTGGGGAACTCTCACAGAACCCTGGTTGAAAATCGCTGCACTAAACCAATTCCTTTAAATAGCAAAGTGTCCCAGAAAGGACCAGTCAGACAAGAGACCCTTCAACCAATTAGTATGGTTGTTGTCCAGCGTACTTGATGGAAAACCACATCCAACCAACCACATGCAAATAACTCATCCCATAGTGGACAACTGTGCACCTGTGAAGATCCGGGATACTCCCATTCATACATATTCATTGCACGGACATAGCCTTGCTATGCAAATCTGGCATGCCTTAAATCCTCTTTAAAGGGGAACTGAAGAGAGAGGTATATGGAGGCTGTCATGTTTATTTCCTTTTAAAAATACCAGTTGCCTGGCAGCCCTGCTGGTCTATTTCTCTGCAGTAGTATCTGAATAAAACCAGAAACAAGCATGCAGCTAGTCTTGTCAGATCAGACTTATAAGTCTGAACCACTGAAACACCTGATCTGCTGTATGCTTGTTCAGGGGCTATGGCTAATAGTATTAGAGACAGAGGATCAGCAGGGCTGCCAGGCAACTGGTATTGTCTAAAAGGAAATAAACATGACAGCCTCCATATACCTCTCTCTTCAGTTCCTCTTTAAGGGAATTGGTTATCTCTCTGTGCGAGTGATGTTTAAAGGATGGGTGCAAGGTGGAAAAAAATAAGATCTACTTTCCTGGGGCTGCCTCCAGCCCCTGGCAGCCTATTTGTCCTTTAGTGCAGCTCTAGTATCCCCTCCATTGCAGAAAAAGCTGAACCCTCCAGATCAGCATCTTCTGCACCTGCACGATCACGCGGCCATGCACTCAAGAGCGGGCTCACGTGGCCTGGAGCATTCTGCTCAGGTGCAGAAGTACTGCACCTGTCCTTTAAGCAGAGGAATGGGTTATTAATGATAAACACTAATTAAAGCACACATAGAGGTGATCATTACCATTAAACGACTATTAAAGAGATAATGCAGTGACTGGACAAGAGATCCATGTTGACCCCTCAGGTCCAGCGTCCCTGGTGCAGTCACAACCTCTACATCCACTATTGCTCCACCATGTCTGGACAGCTAATCCCTCCAGATCCTTAACATGTAAATACATAAATGGCCGCTGCCTGGACATAGCTACTTTATTTCACAAAGTAAAAAGTTTTGTTATTTAGCAAATAAATAACTCTGCAGTACTCAAAATATAACCTGGAATGGCACAAAATTCATCCTCAATACTAAAATAAACTTGGGAGAAAAAGCATAAAATAAACCACATCCCAATAATGGAAGGTGTTAATAATTCTTCTGTTTGACAGAACTCTGCCCTGTTTTCCACCATTGCAAATACAGGGGAAAAAACAAGCCTCTGTTACATTGCAGTACCTCTCACTACACCTCACACAAAAGCTTAACTGCAGTGAAACAGACTACAGTACAAATGGCAACCGACAGATTGCATAACCTTTATGTTCCTAGAGGAAATGCTGGCAAAGGAAGAATTCTGTCTCAACATCCCAAATTTAATGTCACATACAATTGCAGCAAGCACCAGCAAAAACAACAACAATGTCCCACAAAACATCCTGCCAATAGACATAATGTGCTGGAAGCGGATCCAAGACCAAATGTCTGTTATGGAATTACATCCTATACATCAAAGCATAAACACATAGATATACAGTAGGTACAATAATGTATTCCTGTAGAGGAAAATGAAAGCACACCACAAACTTTAAAAAAGAAAAAAACCTTCCAAGGCACATAAACAAAAACTAGCTTGTTTTTAGAGTTTAGAATGGTGTGGTTAATCTGTACTTTCCTTTTAATTTATACAGGGGCCTAGGCTAGGCTACCCAGCCTTTTAAGGCTAGCCAGCCTTTTGTTTGTTCTATGCTGCTATGTAACAATAATGGGTGTATCCTTGAAATGGCCGAGCTCTGTTTTTGTGTTTATGAATTCTGAAATTAGTCATGATGGTGATGGATGAAACTATTGGAGTTTTCGGTTTGATTGTCAAAGGCTGGTATTACTTGATGGCACTAAAGAACAGCTATATAAGAGATAGACGATGGCTTAGCTCAACTTCTACAAACAGCTATTGCCATTCAGACTCCTGGGAAGATCTCATAACTATAAGCTGAACTGAAGCCACCAATCTCCTCAAAGTCCTTAAGTGTGTATAGATACAATCACTCAGCATTCTGTCCTCAGATGCCGATGATGAAAGTATTGCTCGGTATTGCAAGTGGTTCAGAAGCAGGGTCAGCATCCCTCCCCAATGGAACCCCTTTGGTGCTGTCTGTTGATGGGTTGTAAGGCCTCCACAGTCTGTGTTGCTTCTAGTGGAAGGTATCACCTTCACCTGGTGCATCTTCATGGATGTCTGGTCTATCTGTACTTCCTGTTCCACTTCCTGTGGCTGGCACACATTAAACACCTGGTGGTGACACAATCCACTGATTTCTCTTCACATTTTCCATCAGATAACAGTGCCTCACCTCACTAAGTTCACACAGCATTAGTAGTCACATTTTTAAAGGGGAACTGAAGTTAGAGGTATAGAGAGGCTGGCATGTTTATTTCATTTTAATCAATACCAGTTGCCTGGCAGCCCTGCTGGTCTATTTCAATGCAGTAGTATTTGAATAACACCAGAAACAAGCATGCAGCTAGTCTTGTCAGATCTGACTTTTAAGTCTGAACCACTGAAACACCTGATATGCTGCATGCTTGTTCAGGGGCTATGGCTAATAGTATTAGAGGCAGAGGAACGGCAGGGCTGCCAGGCAACTGGTATTGCTTAAAAGGAAATAAACATGACAGCCTCCATATACCTCTCTCTTCAGTTCCCCTTTAAAGTACAATGGTAGGTGACATAAACAGCCAATAAATCTTTTGATCACCTCACTCCATTGTAGTCTTCAGTTGGTTCTTGCCTCACTCACTAAGTGAGGTATTACCCAAATCAGTGTGTGTTGGTTTAATGTCTGCATATCTGCCTCACTCACTACTTATGTAAGAAGACATCCAGGACACAATAAAATAGTCCTATCCATAGCAAAGACACATTGCAGTACCACGAGCTGTTACTCCAGAACACCAAAGAACTCAGATCTGAATGATGTGGCAGAACTCAAGGTAGAATCTTCACCGGAAATAAATTAAGAAAACAGAACTAGACCCCAACACCTTGAAGTCCGCGGCATTGCTAGGTATACCGCAATCCTATGTGGGAATGCAGAACTTTCATAGTGCTTTTTTCAACCAAACTATGTAACAATGCAAGCTTGTGCGGGGTCTTTGGCTAAAAGTATTAGTGTAACGATTGGTGTCAGCAACACAGAATATCTGATTATTGGTGATCTGCAGTATCACCAACAATACAGACGCTATACCTGATTATGTGGTGATCTGCAGAATCACCAATAATACAAGTATAGCCAGACACCGGACAACCAATGTAGTGTAGTGTTTTGGTACAACAGTAATGAGGAGAGGAGATCTCCCGAGAAGCGGGAGATTCAGACAATACTGCAGCCAAGAATTCCCTGAGGGGCAGGGAATTCAGACTGCACTGCAGCCAGTGGCACCTGAGGAGCAGGATCCACTGTCTGTATCGCAAGGATAGCCACCTGAGGAGCAGGTGATAGAAGACCACACTTCAGCCAAGGATCCCCTGAGGGGCAGGGGAATCAGACTGTACTGCAGCCAGCGGACACATGAGGAGCAGGGACCACTGACTGTGCTGCGAGGATGATCACCTGAGGAGCAGGTGATAACAGATGAACTATCAGCCAGGGATCCCCTAAGGAGCAGGGGATTCAGACTGTACTGCAGCCAGTGGACAGCTGAGGAGCAGGGACCACCGACTGAGCTCAAAAGGATAATCACCCGAAAAGCGGGTGATTAAGACTCTACTGCAGCTAACAGACACTTGAGGAGCAAGTGTTGCAAACTGTACTGGCAAGACTGATCACCTAGAAAGTAGGTGCCAGCTCTAGCAATTCCTCACTAGTGGCTAACCCACTAGTGGGAAGAGGAAGGTCAGACAAGCAGGGTCAGTAACACACAGACAGATAAGGTACCAAGACAGAAGGCTGATTCAGAGTGAGGTACAGGCAGTGTCGGCAGCGGTAATCAGATAGGCAGAGGTACCGAATCAGCAAACAGGAGAATAGTCAGGAAAGCAGAGGGTCATAACAGATAATAGTAGCAATATAGCAATATCCTAGTCTAGGTGTGAAGTCCTTGGTTTCAACACCTGGGATCTAGACTAAAGCATATTACACAAATATCACAATACAATTAGTACTTTAAGCTATCAACAGAAACTGGATAAGTGTGAATTCCCAGCTCCGGCTGGTTCTAACACACTGTAGGATCTGACTAAGGTCTGTGCGCTAGCACGTTAGCGTTTGCAACAGCAGACAACTCTTGGCCATGCGGCGGTATCTCCGCTATCCTTTACAATTAGCTGTAGAGGATTAGCAGAAGAGCCAGGCAATTAGCATTATTTAAAAGGAAATAAATATGTCAGCCTCCATATCCCTCTCACTTCAGGTGCGTTTTAAGCAGTTTGATTGTGTCATGCAATTTGTTGGCTTCAAACTGAAATGTGTCTCTGGCAGACCTGTGTTTTTCAGAATATGGTGTCAATGATGTATAATATTAGCTAAATAAATTTTTGCCTTGTGCTATTTGTTGTGAAACAAAGACAGGAGCATGAGAGTTCAGCAAGGCTTTCCATGACCTAGGACACTGTAATCGACAATATTGCTGTCCTTGTGAAGCTTAAAAGGAGAGTTAGCAAGGTTCTTTATTTCCATTAGGTCTCTGTACCAAATAATTTATAGCACATTGTACAGCTCAAGGCCAGCCTGTGTTACGTAAATCATAGGTTGTGTTTCAATTACAAATCAAAGGATACTTTTAACATAAATGCAAAAATAAAACCCAAAATGTCAAGTACTGCTGATTTTGCTCTGTTTTGTTGATTGGGCACCTTGAAAGAAAACTGAGGATACCTGGCCACCTAGTTACTAATGTGTCCTTTTATCAGTAAGGTAAAGGTACCCACTGGGAGAGGGGGTTAAGGTCAGGCACCAGGGGAGGGGTTAAGCTTAGGCACTATGGGGGTAAGGTGTTAATGCTAGGCACTGTGGAGAGGGATTACAGGGAAGGAGGGTCTGTGTAAGAGTAGGGACAGGTTAGGTCATAGTAAAATATTGGCAAATAATACCAATATTTTATTATATAAATAATTAGTAGAATATCGGTAAATACAATATACCGATAATATACTACTGGCTATTTCCTGCACCCTTTTCAATTGGCTCCTTTATCAAATGTACACCTTGCACTGTGTGGCTAAGCTTTACTGACATATCTGTGACCTGAATTCCGCATTGTAATCTATTTTTGCCATCAGCTCTGATCTGAGTATGGGTAAGAAGCTCAGGTCCCACATCCCAGTCTTCTGCTTTACAGAAACGTGGCTGCACGACGGCATCCCTGACAGTGCCCTACATCTCCCAGGGTTCAGCCTCATCCGAGCAGACCGCGATGGCTCCCTCTCAGGGAAAAAGAGAAGGGGCGGCATCTGTCTATACATCAGCTCTGCTTGGTGCTCCAATAATTCGACACTTGCAAGGAAATGCTCCCCGGAACTAGAACTCCTACTTGTGAACTGCAGGCCGACATACTCGCCCAGGGAATTATCCTCGTACGTCCTTGTTGGTGTGTATATCCCACCCGATGCCGAGGTCAAAGCAGCTCTGCATGATCTCAGCGACACCATCATGAAGTGGAAGTCAGTCCTCCCAGACTCGTTGTTTATCATCATGGGAGACTTTAACAGAGCCAACCTACATCAGGAGCTGCCACGCTTCCACCAGCACGTCTCCTGCCCCACTAGGAACTCCAACACCCTAGACCACTGCTACACGGTGCTAAAAGATGCGTACAAGGCCACCCCATGGGCAGCACTAGGCTCTTCCGACCACAGTCTCATCCATCTGATACCCACGTACAGGAGGCGGCTGGAAACCGCAAAACCAGCCCTAAAGTCCGCCAGAGTATGGTCAAGCGATGCTAAACTACAGCTTCAAGCATGCTTTGACAGTACGGATTGGAAGGCCCTGGAAGCACCAACCTTAGACGAGTGGGCAGACAACGTTGCCTCGTACATCAGTTTTTGCGAGGACCACTGCATACCAAGGAAAACTTTCAAACTCTACCCGAAGACAAACCGTGGTTCTCCAACAAACTACGGCAACTGCGGAGATGCAAGGAAGCAGCATACAAGTCGGGCAACCAGGAGGACTACAGGAGAGCTAAAAACATCCTAAACAGGGAACTTAGAGTCGCCAAAAGAAACTTTGCAGAGAAACTAGAACAAAACCTTTCCTCAAAGGACTCAAGGGCAGTGTGGAAGGGGCTAAAGGCCGCTACTAACTACAAGCCACCCCCTCAGCACACGACCCCCAGCATCGAGCTCGCTGAGAGCCTAAGCGACTTCTACTGTAGATTTGAAAACCAGAATGCATCTGCACATCCACCAGACCCCCCTGCCTCCTCCTCTGCTCTAGCCGCCCAACAACCAAGCCCACCGCCTCTAGCTGTGAATGAGAGTGACGTTCAGCGGCACCTGTCAAGACTAAATTCTAGGAAAGCCTCCGGCCCAGACGGTGTGTCACCGGCCTGCCTGAAAACTTGTGCACAGCAGTTCACCCCCATCCTCTCCGCAATCTTCACCAAATCCCTTCAGGAAGGTAGAGTCCCTGCGTGCTTCAAGAGGTCCACCATCATTCCTGTCCCCAAAAAACAGGGTGTCTCCGACCTCAACAACTACAGGCCTGTGGCACTCACATCTGTCATCATGAAAACCTTTGAGAGCATGGTTTTGCCCCTCCTGAAACTTTCCACAGAGGCCCGACTGGACCCGCTCCAGTTTGCGTACAGAGCAAACAGGTCCACCGATGACGCCATAAACACCTGCCTGGAGTCTGTCTATGATCATCTGGATAGGCCGGGCTCTTATGCCAGGGTCCTCCTACTAGACTTCAGCTCGGCGTTCAACACTATCAGTCCCAAAACACTGCAGGAGAATCTTACTGCGTTCGAAGTCCACCCTACCCTATGACTGTGGATCACTAACTTCCTCACGAACAGATCTCAAGTCGTGAAGCTAGGATCTATACTCTCGCAACCTAGGTCCACAAACACAGGAGCCCCTCAAGGATGTGTACTGTCACCGTTTCTATTCTCCCTATACACAAATAACTGCAGATCCACAGCAAACTCTGTCAAAGTGATCAAATTTGCTGACGACACCACCATTGTGGGCCTCATCACCAAAAATGACGAGTGGGAGTACCGGCACCAGGTAGACAGGATCTGCCACTGGTGCAGGGAGAATGGCCTGGTCCTCAACTCCACAAAATCTCTTGAGGTGGTCATCGACTTTAGGAAGCACGCCACCCCCACTTCCCCAATCTGCATTGACAACACAGAAGTGGAAAGAGTTCCCTGTGCGCGCCTTCTGGGCACTACCATCTCCAACGATCTAACTTGGAAAACAAACACTACCTTCATCCAGAGGAAAGCCCAACAGAGACTATTCTTTCTCTGCCAACTGAAGAAGTTTGGTATGTCTCAGAAACTGTTAACGAGTTTCTACTCCGCCACAATCGAATCTGTCCTCTGCACCTCCATCCTGGTTTGGTATGCCGGTTCCTCCGTCGGCGACAGGCATAAGCTACATTGGGTCATAAGATCAGCGGAGAGAATCATTGGCAAACCACTCCCCCCTATGGACCTCCTCTACAACTCAAGACTGCGCTCCAGGGCTTTGAGGATAGCCAGTGATCCCTCACATCCAGGCTACCGCTTCTTCAGTCGACTCCCCTTGGGGAAGAGATTCCGGTCTATTGCCACCAAGACCTCAAGGCACCGGAACAGCTTCTTCCCCTCAGCCGTAAACTCGCTGAACTCTATGCACTCTATTCCCATCTGTTGATCCTTCTCCCATTCTCCCCCCTACACGTCGGCTTACCGTAAAAGCCTGCCCACGGTAGTGTCTGTTGCTCTGTGAACTTTTGTACTATCTGTGTTCTCAACTCTCTGTGTGTATATTGGATGTGATTGTTGTATTTTTATATTTTTGTATATTTGATGTGATTGTTGTATTTTTATATTTTTGCATATTTCTACACTCAGCCCTGTATGCCAAGCCCAATTCCGGGCACGACCAGTCGTGCTTGGCGAAATAAAGATTCTGATTCTGATTCTGAATTGCTGTGATGAATAGGGATCTGTCAGCTTCACAACAAAAACATGTCTGCATGTTCATGAATATTTCACCATGAGGTGAACATTACACTGAAATCTGATTTTTGGTGTAAATTGCAAAGTTCCCATACAGTACATACTATCATCATTGAATTTGTTATGTGTTTAAGGGCCGATGGAAGGAGCATGTGGAAAAAAATGTTATTGAAAAGACCTTAGTTTTTGAGAAAATGTCACACAGGAAAACCTTACACCCCTTAATATGATAACATGACATGGGAGACCAGGGTTCGAATCCTGGCTAGGTCAAGTACCTATTCAGTAAGGAGTTCAAGGCAAGACTCCCTAACACTGCAGGGTGGCCTCTTGAGCGCGTCACAGTGGCTGCAGCTCTTGAGCGCTTTGAGTCCGACAGGAGAAAAGCGCTATATAAATGTTCAGATTATTATTATTATTAATAACATCACCAAGTTTGTTATGTATAGCGCTAGAGTCACTAGTGGAAACATGTCAATATTTCTTTTCAGAAAGTTTTGCCAGGAAAAAGGATTTACATACCCTGTGCAGTGTCAGTTTTTGTCTCATATTTGCTTTGCTTTTTGAGAAAGCACAGGGCCTCCTCTTCCCAAGAACTGTCAACCCTTTATCTACCATGCAGTCTTGCTACATGCATGGGGTTTTTCTTACTGCCAAAACTCAGAAACTTTAAGGTCTTTTCAATTTTTTATATGTTGCCACATAAAATTGACAAGTTCCCACCGCTGGACCTGACATGAACTGTAAAAAGGCAGTGGTTTAGTTTACGGGTTAAAGACATGCCCGTTGGTACAGGAGACCAGGGTTCAAGTTCTGACTGAACCAGTGATATCTGACTATCCAGTGATAAGTACTTAGGCTACACTGCCTAATGCTCCAAAGTGGCACACTGAGTGGGGCACTCATTAATAATATCAGGGTGCACTACAATAGCCACAGGAACTAGTTTTTTTAAAGCAGACCTAAACTCTTGCACAGCAGACAAGGAAAACACAATACATTTTTGAGAAATTCACTGTGTGTGTGTTTAAAGAGATGAGCTTGTCTAGTTACCCCTTATGAGCAAGTAATCAGCAAAAAGCAAGTGTAAATCAGGGCTGCCAGCCATGTCTCAGCTCTGCCAGAGGTTCTGTGCTATTATGTGAACACTGAAGGTTAACCCTGTGTTTCCAGGAATTCCAGGAAGTAAACATTGCAGGTTTATTGTAGTTGTAACCCAAAAAATGTTTTCTTTAAAGGTTATCATGCTGTTGCTTATCTTTTAGAGTGAGGGGGTGTCTGAGCTTAGGTCCACTTTAAGCAAGAAAAGCTGGGACAGCTTATCATCGGGAAGTAGGATGTTTGTGGTAAAAGGCCTGGTGAGCAGACATTGAAAGAAGAGCTTTATTGAAAGTTGGTTGCATGGTCAGCATTAACCTACTGAAGTGCCCTTGCCAGTTGGATTACCTTGTTGCTGGGATCTGGCACCACTATTAATACGACAGTATATAGTGTTGAAATTAGCTTACCAAGTGCTTTTTCTCCACTGTGTGTTTGTGTTGCTGGCTTTTATCTGGAGTTTGATAGATGTGCAGGGATACCCGAGACATCCAAACAGGGATAAGTCTTTGACCACTTGCCTAACATGGACTATCACTATTGTGGTTTCATTAAAGGACGAATGAACTAAGACGGATATGGGAACACAAGAAATTCGGGCACGAGCGGCCGTGGAAGTTTGAGAACCACCATAGACGCCAATAGGACTTTTGGTTATAGAAAGAATTTTAGGTGCTAGAAGTGCTCGATAAATACCGGGCTCCAGCCCATGAACAAGCATGCACATCAGGTGTTTCTGATGGAAGTCTGACTGGATTAGCCACATGCTTGTGTGATTCGGACAATATCAACAGCCAGAGAAATCAGCAGCCAGAGAGAATAGCAGGATAGCCAGGGAACTGGTATTGCTTAAAATAAAATAAATATGGCAGCCTCCACGTGCCTCTCACATCAGGCTTCCTTTAAACAATGCTCATTGCCTGGCTGTCCTGATGATCCTCTGCCTGATACCTTTAGCCATAAACCCTGAACAAGCCTGCAGATCAGGTGTTTCTGACAGAAGTCAGACTGGATAAGCACCGGGCTTCTTTTGGGTGTGTGATTCAGACAATACTGCAACCAAAGAGATCATTAGGACTGCCAGGCTACCTGTATTGTTAGAAAGGAAATAAATATGGCAGCCTCCATATCCCTCTCACTTCAGAGGTCTTTTAAAGAAATTGTGCTTTATTTGAAGAGTTGTGGTGGGTGCTGCGTATTTTCTTCCATTTTATCAGCCTATGCAAAGTGAAGTCCACCATTATTCTGCCACTGCCTGCATGGAACTATGTCATAAGAGCAGCCAGTGCAAGGTGCAGGATCCTGATACTGATGCATTAGGGAAGCCAGACTTAAATACCACTGAAAATCTGTTTCCTGCAGAAGTACTTAAAAAAATAAATTCTAACAAATTGCTCCAAGGGCACAAATGTTGCACCTTAGTAGAAAAAAAAAGTTCAAAACAAAGGATAAGGATATGCCAATAATAATCAGGCACATTGTTAACGCTCCTATAATATCTAATGACTGAATTAACCTGATTGGCTGATACAGGCAAAATAAACGATTTCCTGTCTTTTAGTCACTTTAGTTAGTTCTATGATAGACACGAACTCTGTAGAATAGATTTTATTGCATCTCTGCTCTCTCCGACATAATGAAAGACCAGACCCACCCTTGTATTTAATTCTACTCAGATGAAATAGGGTTTTTTTTCCGCTCCTGAAGAGATATTATAAATTATGTAACCTTGACATGCCCCTTGGATCTGTTGGACGCTTGGAAACGCTCTGAATTTCTTAGGATAAAACAGTCGTTCTCTTCACTCATTAAATGGCAGTTGTCTTGCTGGTTTTGTCTCTCTGATCCCGTGGACTGAATGTGTGCTAACTAAAGGAAAAGTTCTATCTACAGGTGAACTCAAATTTAAACTGAATTTCTCATGAAGGTCAGGGTGAGCTGCTCTATCTTTTGGTTCCTTTATTGTTTGCTGCCCGAATGTCTTTGATGAATTACACAGTGTGACAGATCAGAACCCACTAACTGGAATATAAAACAAACAGATCAGCTAAGATATAATTCCCCACTGGTTGCCATGAGCTGTTCTACTTTATATAGGATGATTCCTTCTTCTGATGCAATTTAAATAAAGGATAAGAGAACTGGTAAGATGGAGTTCACCAACCTTTTCCTTGAGGCAGGGAACACACTTGACTGTTTTCATACGCGTTTTCTGCACAGAAAAATTGAGAACTCATGTTAATCAATGGGCTAGTACACACTTAATATTTTGTTAGCGCGCAGAAAAAAAACGGACATTCTGCATCATGACTCTGCACATTTTGTCAGTTTTTTGTATCAATTACATCACCTGCTATGAAAAAACGCGCGCATTTTCCTGCATAGAGACACACTTGGTGTGCAGAAAAAGTATGCAGGAAAATGCGCGCAGAAAACTGAAAGACAAGTGTGTTCCCTGCCTCAATCTTGTTAAAAAAGTAAAAGGTAGACCCTGCCCAGGAGCTGCTGACCTGTCTCTGTACACACCTTTGTGTCCTTTTATAGACCACATGTTCAGTGCATCTATGCTGATCCTCTATCTCCCGCATCCATGTAACAATATATAAAGGGGATTTCATGCAGCCCATACAAAGGGAAATTGTTACAAGTTTTTCAGTGAACCATTACATACAGAAGGAATGGCAGATCAGAGTTCAGTGGCAGGCAGGATCAGTGTTAGGAGTATGTAGTGAGGCAGGCATGGTCAGTGTTTAGGGGCAGGCAGGAACAGTCTTTAGTGGCAGGTAAAGGGGTAGGAAAAATCAGACTTAAAGATGTTTCCTCAACAACTGCGGCAGCATAGAGGAGGGGAGAGGAGGAGGAGGAAGAGTCGTGTGGGGAAGAGGAGTCAGATGATGAGGAAGGTGTTGTTGTTTTTTTTTTAGGAGGAGTAGGCGGCGGAAGAACAACCGCAGGAGGCGTCGCAGGGGTCTTGTGCTGTTCAACTTTCCCGTGGTATTGTTCGTGGCTGGAGGGAGGAGGAGACCTTAGCTGACATCACTGAGGAAGAGTAAGAGGAGATGGATAGTACGTCTGGATCCAACTTTGTGCCGATGGCGTCTTTCATGCTGTCTAGCATCAGAATTATTTTATTTCGCCAAGCATGACTGGGTCATGCCCGGAATTGGGTTTGGCACAATACAGGGCGGTACATAGACAGAAAATCAGGAAAGAAAAAGCAACACAATACAAAGCAACACAATACAAAGACCATGACAGTGATCCATCATTCTCAAATAGATATACATTCAGCATCAGTATACATCTTTCAGAGACTCTGCCAGAGTCTACCAAAAGTGCGGGAAAAAGTCTGATCAGTTAAATATGATGGCTGGTTGCTAGAGAGAAAAGAAAAACTTATTTTTCCAGTCCACTACTATGCCGGTGGTAGGGCGCTGATAGAGGGTGGGAGAATGGAGAATGGAGATGTTTTGTTTTTTTCTCATCAATTAAATATTTCTGCCTAGTAAATAAGATGACATATTTTTTCAATCAAGCTCCATCAAGCACACAATAAATTGGCTTATACAAAAGTTTATTTGCTCAACTGAATAACTATTTTTACATCTTAACTACATCTTTCACACATAATGAAGTAAACACAGATGCGTAAAACTGTTTATTTTTTTTTTTATTTTGTTGTACTTGTTATATCAAAGCATTCTGTCATTAGGAATATGCTGATAAGCTTGACAGAGGTGGAAATATACAGACAAAGCTCTGCACTAGTGTAGTCAGCCGGACAAACACTTTTCCTTGCTTTGCCTTATCAAATCTGATAAAAGGCAGATAAAAATATCTGTAGATTTAAATGTAGCTGTAAAAAAACGTGTTTAGTACAACTGCTGCTTATTGATAAGTGTCTGTATTTAGGCATGGACAGAATGATTTGGTGAATTTTTCTTCACGTAGTTTAGTTTGCCTAATGATTTGGAGAAAGTGAAATGGTGAACATAACATTGTCAAACATTGTAAACTACTGAAACAAATGTGAAGCTGGGGTGTGGCTGTTGTCTACCTAACCCTCATGCCTTGTCCATGTTTGAGTTAATGGTAAAGGGAAATTGATTTGGATTCAGCATTGATTAAACCCCTTGTCATTCCAATTGTGTCGGCAAGGGGGCGGCGCAGCTCTTTTTTAAAAATTTTTTTTAAATCATGTAGCGAGCCCAGGGCTCGCTACATGACAGCCGCTGAGCAGCGGCATCCCCCCACCCACTCCGATCGCCTCCGGCGATCAGAGTAAGCAGGTAATCCCGTTCAGAACGGGATTTCCTGCTGGGCTCCCCGGTCGCAATGGCGACGGGGCGGGGTGACGTCACCGACGTCATGGACGTCACAACGTCAGAGGGAATCCCGATCCACCCCTCAGCGCTGCCTGGCACTAATTGGCCAGGCTGTGCAAGGGGTCTGGTGGGTAGGGGGAGGCATGCCGCCGCGGGTAGCAGCGAATCGGCGGCGAGCAGTGGCAATCGTAATATGCACACAGCTAGCAAAGTGCTAGCTGCGTGCAATAAAAAAAAAATATGAAAATCGGCCCAGCGGGGCCTGAGAAATCCTCCTGCGCAGGTTACCCCGAGCTGAGCTCGGGATAACCGGCAAGAAGGTTAAGGCCCAAGTGTGAAAGTTACATCAGCCTTTTTTCTTTAGCATCGATAAGAGGGTTACTGGATCAGACCAGAACACTATTAGACTCAATATAGCCAGCTTAGGTAAGGAGCTGTATCTGTACTACAGTGCAGTGTGGAATGGGGGTCCAAAACTGGAAAAAATGGCCAACACTAGGAGACCAAAATTAACCACTTTACCCCCCGCGGTATGGATTTCTCCGTCCCTTTTTCCATCCTTATAAAACCAAGGGACGGAGAAATCCGTACCTCCCGCGCTACCGCACTCCTGCCGCTCGTACGCGCACTCCCGCCGCTCGTGCACGCCGCTGCCCGCTCACCGGAGATCAATGAATGGGAAAATCCATTCCCGTTCATTGATCTAAGCCCCCGCAATGATCTGCTGCTTCTATGAGAAACAGCGCGATCATTGTGATTTTCCCAGCCCCATAGTGCTTCCTGTAAGCGTCCTTCCGGACGCTTACAGGTCGCATGAAGAAAGACTCACTGTGGCCATCTTGTGGCCAAATAGTAAAACTACACCCTAAAGCATTTTACATATACAAATACATTAGTTTTACACAATAAAATTAAAAAGAGTCTGAAGCGAGAAAAAATCTCGCTTCAGACCTCATATATAGCAGAGGCACGTATGCCCCTGCTAAACCGCCGCTATCCCACGGCTTAACGGGGGTCCCTTGACCCCCAAATCCCCCTCCGTGCAGCGGGGGAGCGCTTCCTGGTTGGGGCAGGGCTAACCGCCGCAGCCCTGCCCCACGCGCGTCTGTCAGTGCGTATCTCCGCCTCTCCCCCGCCCCTCTCAGTCTTCCTTCACTGAGAGGGGCGGGGGAGAGGCGGCGATGCGCGGCTGATAGACGCGAATGGAGGCAGGGCTGCAGCCGTTAGCCCTGCCTCCAGGAGCGACCAAGCCTGCGACCAAGTGTCGCAGTGGGGGGTTTGGGGGTGAAGGGACCCCCGTTTAGCGGCGCGTATGCGGTGGTTTAGCAGAGGCACATGTGACCCTGCTAACTATGAGCTCTGAAGCGAGATTTATTCTCGCTTCAGAGTCTCTTTAACTCATGACCTCCCACACTCCCCAATTTTTTTTTTTTTTGTAATAAAAAAAAAAATACAATTAAAAAAAAAAAACATAAATAGTTACCTTAGGGACTGAACTTTTTAAATATTTATGTCAAGAGGGTATAACACTGTTACTTTATAAACTATGGGCTTGTAATTAGGGATGGATGCAAAACTGAAAAAAATGCTCCTTTATTTCCAAATAAAATAAGTTATAGACAAATGAATGGAAGGAGCGCTGAAAGGTGAAAATTGCTCTGGTGTTTCAGGGATAAATCCCCATCGGTGGGGAAATGGTTAATGTAGAATGCAACCTGTTTTCTTTTAGGAGTAAATTAGACTTGAGTAGATAGTAGAGTTAGGCACATAACATGACTTTCAGGTTCATGCTGACTCCCGGTTACGGATGTTTTTGCAATCGAAGCTACCAATTTCAAATTCTTCAGTACACTTTATTTCTCAACACATATTGACCTTGATTTACAAAGCCTTGCTAACTCATAGCGCGGCCGGTCTATGCTTCGCACACGTTTTACCGTGCATAAAACTTTGAGCGTTACAACAAACATTTGCACGCGTTCACGCAGCGCAACACGTACTTTTGCATACGTTGTGCCTCGTGAAAATGCGCAAACGTTTTATGCGCAGTAAAACACGCGCAAAGCATAGCGCGGCCGTGCTATGAGTTAGCACGGCTTTGTGAATCAAGGCCCTAGTGTCTGGGTTTCACAAATGGCAATTTATAATAAATCTAACAAAATCACATGCTGTATTGACCAGAGCTACAAATAATATACGTCAAACAGCAAACATGTCAAAGAAACACCTTTTTATCTCATGTTCATTGGATGGATCTTCTGTATAGTACACAGTGCCATTCAAAAGTATTCACTACCCTTGACATTTTTTCATGTTTTGTAGCCTCACAATCTGGAATTAAAAAGGAATGTTTGAGAGTTTGCACCATTTCATTGAGAGAACATGCCTACAACTTTACAGATATATTATTTGGTTTAATGTGAAACAAAAAACAACAGATATGACAAAACAGCTGAAAACTTCAGCATGCATAATTATTCAACCCCCTAAAGTCGGTACTTTCTAGGGCCACCTTTTGGACTTTGCTCATTTTTGCTGAAAAAAAATCATCTTCCTATCTTTTATGGTTTTTGAGTTATTCCAATTTTTATAAAGGTCAAAAGTTCACTCGGGCTCACTTAGCCTTTGCGATATTGTAGGGGTGGTAATTGAACTTTTGACCTTTATAAAAACTTGAATATCTATAAAAAATATGATTTTGAAGCACCAATGACCACATGCACAGCTTTACCCACCCATACCAGTTCCATGTTTGTAGTTTGCTGTATGGGCGCTGGGTGACAGTATACCGTATATACTTGCAAGCAAGCCGACCCGCATGTAAGCTGACCCCCCAAATTTTACCCGAAAAAACAGGAAAAAATGATTGACCCTCATATCACGGACCACATCACTCGCAAGCAAGCCGACCCCCCAACTTTTGGCCCACTTTTGGGGAGTCAAAATTCGGCTTGCTTGCGAGTATATATACGGTACATTTTTTTTAGAAATAATAAGTGCTATTATCTTCAAAATCATAGCAGCACATATCTTAATTTTTTGCAACACAAATGGGCACAAACGTAGCACTAACCAAACATGATGGCATTTTATTTGTGCTGATTGTAGGGGGCAAGATTCACGGAGCCAGATTTTTGCCTATTCCTCAAGGCAAATCTACTCTAGCTCCTTCATGGTGGATGGTTTTCACTTTTGAACAGCAATCTTCAAGTCTAACAACAGATTCTCTATTGGATTGAGGTCAGGACTTTGACTAGACCATCCCAATACATTTAAGTGTTTCCCCTTAAAACACTCAAGTGTTGCTTTAGCAGTATGCTTCAGGTCATTGTCTCGCTGGAAAGTGACCTTTGAGACTGGTATTCTGTCTTTGTTTTTAAAAAATGCTTTTATTTCTCACTGGTTAAATAAGTCATTTTATAATGTAATAATAACAATAATAATAATAATAATTAATTTTAATTAATATGCTGTTGATCAATGTTTATAGAATGTCACAGCATTACTGTCCTTGGTTAAAGCACACAATCTAATGGCCCTTCAGCATTCTAGGGACAATTTAGGGGGATGCCAATTAACCCCCTCAATTTTTTTTCGAATGTGGGAGTCAGACACACACACACACACACACACACACACACACACACACACACACACACACACACAACAGATGCTTTTGCCAAATATGCACAATAAACTTGTGTCACTGAACAAATGATAACAAGTGTTTTCCAATGCTAACATCTATAATCAGTGTGTTTTCAATGTGGGGGTGAGGCCATGCATTTGCACTGCCTGATAAGGGCATGTCTGTGCATTGGTCCGGAAGGAAGAAGTACCGCTACAGTGATAGCATCATGTGGGTCATTAAGCTGTAAACTGCTCTGAGACAGGGTCATCTTATACTCAGATTAGTTGTTACTCACAGACAATGAGCCTAAGCTTAGCTAACATATATTATTTGAATGTATAATATGGATAATGACAGCAATGTAGATAATGTTGTAATTATTCAAATTAGATCAGTATTAGCATAATAGGCATTGTTTTACAAAATACATATAATTATTGGAAACATCGGTGGTTTAATTTGCCAACGTTTAGCAAAGAAGGACAGGAATGGTTGTAAAGCAGTAATTTCAGCCATTGTGTGTTTATTCAGAACTGACATGTAAGAATGTTGTCTTATGGGGTCAGACTCCTGATTCATTTTATTTAATTTATTTATTATGTTTAGTTCTAATAGATGGATTAAAAAATGTGCAGTGTTCATTTGTAGTCGGGGTTATCTGAAATTTTTCAAATGAATGTTCAACTTTTACAATTGTTCTAAATTGCCCTAATTCAGCCTTATATTGTCTATGCATATAAGCACATTTGCATTAATTAGCAATGCATAATGATTTGTGAATTACACATCTGTAGTTTTTTCATTACATACCGTATATCAAAATGTTCTGTAGTTGAAGCCAGTAATTAGGGTACCATTGGCGCTTTGGTAAAGTGGACGCCTCATAGAACGCAATGTTAATTGTGGCTATGACGGTGCCCAAGTGGTAATTTGGGTGCTACTAGTGCCCAATAATTATCCTAAATACATGGTTTAGATAATGGCAGATGGCAAATTTAACCGCTAGGGTGGCATTTAGATTGGCAGAAATTAAGGCACAGGAGTTCAGCATCGATAGAAGGAGGGTTCAAGTGAGAATGGGGTTAGGTTAGATCAGGCTTTCTTAACCAGGGTTCCCTGGAACCCCAGGTTTCCTTGAGTACTCTGCAGGGGTTCCTTGAAATTTTTCCCCATTGTGTGTGTTGAGGAAAGTATGATAGAGAGCACACTATAATAAGGGTACTGCAAAAAGAAGCATTTAATTCTGAATAATAATGAACACATGAATTAAAACATGCACTAGAATAAGGAGACAGTATAATGAGTAGCAATAGGGTATTGTACCATGCTAGCCATCAGTAAAAGCAAGACGTTTTTGAATTGGGATGATACCATTTATTGGCAAACTTAAAAGAATAAGAGTAAGCAAGCTTTTGGCTGTATAGCCTTCGTTGAAGCCCGCCGAAAGCTTGCTTACTCTTATTCTTTTAAGTTAGCCAATAAATGGTATCAAGAAAAGAAAGCAAATGTGTCTTGTGCTTCGCTCAAACTGTAATCCACTGGATCACCCTGCACCCTATGCCAGCACAGCTCTGCTTGGGAGGTGGAAGTAACTAAGTAGAGAAAAGAGCGCACTATAGCATAAAATCTCAGGGGATCTTTATTGCACATATAAAAACTTACTCACAAAATGTTAGAGGAACTGTAACGGCAAAACGTCCCCTGGGGGGTACTCACCTCGGGTGGGGGAAGCCTCAGGATCCTAATGAGGCTTCCTACGCCGTCCTCCGTCCCTCGGGGGTCTCGCGGCAGCCCTCCGTACAGCCGTGACGTAATATTTACCTTCCTGGCTCCTGCGCAGGCGCTCTGGCGGCTGTCGGCTCCGAAGTAGGCCGAAATACCCGATCGCCGTCGGGTCCGCTGTACTGCGCAGGCGCAAGTCTCCGGCGCCTGCGCAGTAGAGCGGACCCGACGGAGATCGGGTATTTCCGTCTATTTCCGAGCCGAAAGCAGCCAGCAAAGGTAAATATTGAAATTACAGCCGGGCCTGTCGCCGGCTGTTCAGAGGGCTGCAGCGAGACCCCCGTGGGACGGAGGACGGTGTGGAAAGCCTCATTAGGATCCGGAGGCTTCCCCCACCCGAGGTGAGTACCCCCCAGGGGATCTTTTTGAACTTACAGAGTCTCTTTAATGGTGACAGCGCATGTTACTAATGAAGATAGGATCGCTCATATTCACAACAGCGGTATTCCGAACTGTGGCCAGCAGCACGGTGTCCGAGAGGAGGACAAACAGCGGTTGGTTGTAGTGGGCGGATCTTACTAGCACTGTGCCCTCAGTGTCATGACGCATTTCTGCATACAACGCCTTTGTCACGCTAGTAGAATCCGCTAGTAGGATCCGCCTACTACACCCGACCACTGTTTGTCCTCCTCCCGGACACCATGCTGCTGGCCAATGTTCGGAATACCGCTGTTGTGGATATGAGCGATCCTATCTTCACTAGTACCATGCGCTATCACCATTGACACTTTGTAAGTGAGTTTTTATATGTGCAATAAAGATCCCCTGAGATTTTATGCTATAGTGCGCTCTTTTCTCTACTTAATAAATGGTATCATCCTGATTCAAAACTTCCCACAGTATAACGAGGGACAATGTAATGGGGGTGGTGACATAAACAGCCACACCTGCTTTTAAAGACAATGCCACCTGCAAAATAAATTCAGGGGTTCCTTGAAATCCAAAAAGTATTTGCAGGGTTCCTCCAGGGTAAAAAGGTTGAGGAAGGCTGGGATAGATGATAGTAAATAATGGACATAGAGTCCAATAGAAGAATATTGGAGCGGCGTGGGTGTGATGCAGGTATGACATCACATGGTGGTTGAGGTTAGTGAGGAGAACAAAGCTCTCAGCCAGTGATCAGCCAAATCTATCTGCCTGGCTGATCAATGGTCAAGGCATTGGGAGTCGCTGTACACACACTGGATTGTCAGCAGAGGCAGTTGTTATTAGCTGCCTTGGCTGAGTTTCATCTAGCGTGTGTATGAGGAGTAAAGGTGCATACACACATCGATAGCCACACAATGTGGCAAAATGATATAACCCTTTGTAACCTGAATCTGATGAGAGATAAATCTATTCCTACCACACACAGCACATTGATTTTCAATAGATTTCAGCCTGAAATATTTTTCTAATTGATTGAACCAAAGCATTGCAATGCTCAATACTTCATCTACCACCGTTCCTCCCTTGATCAATTGAGATTTTCTGTCCGCTTTGATGGATTTTCAGCAAAGGACGGTCGAAATTACAATCAATATGACATGTACTAAAGATTCCCGATTTGATTCAATGGGTGAATGGGTGTAATCTGATTGGCTGTTTGAGGTTCCACCCAGGGACATACACATACATGTCGAATTTCACATATTTAGATTGTCTTTTTCTACTACTCATAATATTAATAATGTTTACTTAATGTACCTTCTCAGATTCATACTTTATCTATTTATTGAGTTTTAAACTGTGCATTGTGGTTTTATATTTCAGATAATGTGGTCCTTGCTTGGTATTTGAAACTATAATTACTTAAAATGTTATAATTTTCTTTACAGTTTGTCCGTTGGGAGATATTTGTCATTTTTGTTGATTCTTATCTTACGAATGAAAAAAAATGGATAAAACAGGGATAAAAATCCTTGTATTCTCTATAAAGGTCCACATACCTATAAAACCACCCCAAAATTGTGGTGGCATCAGTCACCGAAACTACTTTTAGCTGGGGAAAGCAATGATGACATATCTGTTGGCACCCTCTTGAAGTACTGGCTAATGACTTTTGCACAGGACAATTAGATATTTAGAAAATGTCTTCTAATTGCTACTGATTCCTTCCAAAAAGACAGAATGTGTGTCTGGCTTTTAAGGCGTAAAGAGATTATTTGCATATAAGGGAGTGATGCATCATAGGAAGCCCTATTTAAAGCTCACTTAAAGCTGAATTATTTCAAATACCTACTGTTTTAAGTAGGCCAAATGATATTTAGCTTTCCATCCAGTAAGCTGATGCTGAGTGCATCTGCTGTCCAGTCCTCTTACTGTTCTCGCCTCTCCCCGTTCACATCTGTCAAGTGTACTTAAGCCAGCCAAGTTTATACTGTAGGTTTCTGGAGCCCTCTGTGGTTATTAAAACGGATCCGAGATGAAAAACTAACTATAGCAAGTGACTTGTCTATATATCTTATCTAAAGTTTAGATGTTTACACAGTAAATCTAGCTGCAAACAGCTTCAACAGTATATGATTATTTCTTACTGTGATACACTGAGAGCAGCTATATTCTGCTTGTTACCATTACACAGGCAAGCTGCTCTGCCTCTCCACACCTCAGCCTGTGAATACCCCATTCCTCTCTCCTCCCCTCTCTGTTCCCTTGCCTCTGAAATCTCATGCATGCTCCAGCAAAAGCCTGCTCCTCCCAAGGCTGAGCTCCCATGAGCACTTGCAGCCTGGGACTCAGAATGCCTAGGCGCTGGAGGAGCTGGGGGCGTGGATACATTTATTTACATGCAATTAGGTAATAAATAAAATAAAAACATTTGGGGGGAAGAATGCCTAAAAATGTCTATGTAAGGGGCAGAAAAATGAAGGCAGCAAAAGTTTGTCTTGGATCCACTTTAAAGATGATGAGCACATCAGAATTGTTCCTATGTTACTATAATCTTTACAGCATAGTTGGTGTAATATAAATCCTAGCGCCTTTTGCTACAGATTATAACATGAAACTCCTTTATAAGGTTGTGATTAAAAAAAAAATCACAATATCAAACATTCTCCTAAAATCTATTCAAAATGAGTTTGCATGTGGGGTAGGAATCATTTACTACCCAATCGAATTCAAATTAGTAATGGACCGATTGGCTTGGCATGTATCAATATCTCAACAATTGTTATATCTTCTGCTCTAGCAGCAAGGACGGGACTATCACGTCCGTGCACTCAGCCCTGTGCAGCGCATGATCGCTCCCAATGGCCCTCAAAGCAGGAAGGGTTGGTGGACTGGACATGTATCCCCTGAGACAATGCTTGTCTTTTTAGTAAAAAAAGATTGCTGTTACAGCCAGTAACAGCGATCAATCTCAAAAATGTTGTACAGGAAGTACATGAATTCCTGTAACATTCGTGTAATCCTGTAACAATTACAAACATGATTGTGTGTGCGCACACATGCACGTGACCACCCTACTGGGCCACAGCACCCGCTATTTATAGCTGCAGTTTCTATAGTGATTTAATATACCAATACCTATCCAGTACGAAGTCCTTTGACAAGACTCCCTAAGAAGGGTGTTCTATTGAGTGCGCCCTTAGTGGCTGCAGCTCCCAAGGGCTTTGAGTCCAAAAGAAGAAAAGTGCTGTAAATATGTTTGCATTATTATTATTACCTATTATTATTATTATTTTGACCCATGCATGGCCATAGCTTAAAGGACAACTGAACTGAGAGGAGTATTGAGGCCATATTTATTTCCTTTTAAACACCAGTTGCCAGGCCTCCTGCTGATCTATTTGGCTGAATCACACGCATGTGGCTTATCCAGTCAGACTTCAGCCAGAAACACACAATCTGCGTGCTTGTTCAGGGTCTATGGCTAGAAGTATTAGAGGCAAATGGCCAGCAGGACAGGCAGGCAACTGGTATTGTTTAAAAGGAAATAAATATGGCAGCCTCTATATGCCTCTCACTTAAAGTGGTTTAAAACCCGGACCTAATATTCAATAAAAACATGTTTTTCCTACTTTTTATATGCCATATGGTTATCATATTTGCATTTGTGCATAAGTATTATTATTCATTTATAAGTTATAGCTTCCCAAAAGTACAGTTTTTTGCTTTATGATCTGACTTTGCATTTTATTAACTGCTTTTATTCATTCATTCAGGCAGACATGGTTTGACTCTCTCTCTGTGTCCGGGAGCTTCTGCACAGTCAGAGAATGTGTCACATTCCACACTTGATACATTTAAGTAAACACAAGATTACATTGTTTAACCTTCGGAAAGCGGCCAGCTCTGAAGGCATTGAAGCTTCTAAAGCCTGTGTTAACCCTTTGAATGATGTTCTAGTAAAAAAAAAAAAATGCTGGTTGTATATAATATGCTGTGAATAATCTATTAGTGCAAAGAAGAAATTCTGGGTTACATTCTGCTTTAAGGTGTGCTTTAAGGGTGCCTTATTGAAAGAGTGAAACGTAATCATTACAATTTAAATTCAATACTGGTTTTCTTTAGTGTTTCAAATTCTGACTGACTCAGAAAAACAGAGGCAAGGTGACTGTGATTGGCAGAAAATGCTGCTCTTTTCTGCCATTTCAGATAAATCAGATACTGTTTGTTAAGAAAATTAATTAGATATTTTTACTATTTTTACACCATTTTGCTGTTACATATTGATTTTTGTTTTGTATTTTGTGTGTGTTAAGTGTGTGAGAACAAGAAGATCAGTGCTGGAGCTCTGTAGAAATGAAGATACTGAGGTTGGCTGGCTCCTTCTTATCACTATTCAAGTGATCACAGTGCTGTGTGGTGGAACTTACTTAGCATGTGAAATGGGAGCGCTGAACAAATGATACTTCAATGCCTGACATGTTTACTTAACATCTAGCACAGAAGCATTTAATGGTCATACTGGCCGAGCTAATTAGAAATAGCTTTGGGTCAAAGAATTACAGTGTCAGGTGTGATCGGAGACAAGCATAATTCAGAAGTGAGGGGAAATTAGCTTGTCGCTTGTCGTAATAATAATAATGGCTGTAAAACACATTTATGGAATCCGTGGGAGAGAAGGAAGCCTTGTCTAATGAAAAGGTGGGGGGCAGTAAAGTTTAATGCCTGCCTGCTGTTCCCAATGACACAAAGTACAAAAAAACTAAAGTTTTTTTCAGGGGAAAAAAAACAAATATATATATATATATATATATATATATATATATATATATATATATATATATATAAAAAAACACAATGCATAGTTTAAAACTCAATAAATAGAAAAAGTATGAATCTGAGAAGGTACATTAAGTAAACATTATTAATATTATGAGTAGTAGAAAAAGACAATCTAAATATGTGAAATTCGACATGTATGTGTATGTCCCTGGGTGGAACCTCAAACAGCCAATCAGATTACACCCATTCGCCCATTGAATCAAATCGGGAATCTTTAGTACATGTCATATTGATTGTAATTTCGACCGTCCTTTGCTGAAAATCCATCAAAGCGGACAGAAAATCTCAATTGATCAAGGGAGGAACGGTGGTAGATGAAGCATTGAGCATTGCAATGCTTTGGTACAATCAATTAGAAAAATATTTCAGGCTGAAATCTATTGAAAATCAATGTGCTGTGTGTGGTAGGAATACATTTATCTCTCATCAAATTCAGGTTACAAAGGGTTATATCATTTTGCCACATTGGGTGGCAATCTATGTGTGTATGGGCACCTTTACTCTTCATACACATGCTAGATGAAACTCAGCCAAGGCAGCTAATAACAACTGCCTCTGCTGACAATCCAGTGTGTGAATGCCTTGACCATTGATCAGCCAGGCAGATAGAATGGCTGATCACCGGCTGAGAGCTTTGTTCTCCTCACTAACCTCAACCACCATGTGATGTCATACTTGCATCACACCCACGCCGCTCCAATATTCTTCTATTGGACTCTATGTCCATTATTTATATATATATATATATATATATATATATATATATATATATATATATATATATATATATATATATATATGTTTCTTTGCTTATTGTGAAAAACAGCTATGCAGGAACTATAGTTAGGTTTGAGTGGTGCAGAAATGAGTTCGGGCCTGTTGTGTGCTTTTTCTGTTTGTGGTCCCATTGGGAAGATTCACCCACACTACTTGTGCTTTGGACCTTGGTTGACCTCTATGGCATGGCCGTTATGGCCCGGTTCACATTAACGGTTTTTTCAGAACGTAACCGGAACTAATACTGTACATGGAACAGATGTGAAAGGATCCAATGTTAACCTATGGACCAATTCACATGCGTCCGTTGGTACGGATACGTTCCGTACGTTCCGGTCCCCAGATCTAAAAATTGCTGGAGGCCCTAATTTTCTGGACCGTTCTGCCCAGCGGAACGGATCCGGACAAAAAATGCTGCAGCATTGGGGCAATGGAAAATGGAACGTTGAACTCCGCTAGGGATGATCGGAATGAGCAAATTCCGTTCTGCAGGAATTGCGGAATTCCACCAGCGCTAAATTCCGTCGCCATTACATTTCTGCGGGATTTTGCAAATTTCCGCGGAATTCCGCATTCCGGCGGAAAAATGAAAGTAATCGCAAATGAAACCTTGTTTATGCAAAATGGTAGCCCATTGGACCTAGTGGCTGTTCCCCCAGTCATTTTTTATTTTTTTTATTTTTTATTTTTTGCAGTAGGTGGTGTCGCTTAAGCCATGGGACCTAGCGGTGGTCCCATGGCGGTCATTTTGGTGCCGCAGGAGGTGTCGCTTACACCATGGGACCTAGCGGTGGTTCCATGGCGATCATTTTGGCGCCACAGGAGGTGTCGCTTAAGCCATGGGACATAGTGGTGGTCCCATGGTGGTCGTTTTGGCACCGCAGGAGGTGTCGCTTACACCATGGGACCTAGCGGTGTTTCCTTGGCCGTCATTTTGGCGCTGCAGGAGGTGTCGCTTAAGCCATGGGACATAGCGGTGGTCCCATGGCGGTCGTTTTGGCACTGCAGGAGGTGTCGCTTACTCCATGGGACCTAGCGGTGTTTCCATGGCGGTCATTTTGGCACTGCAGGAGGTGTCGCTTAAGCCATGGGACATAGCGGTGGTCCCATGGTGGTCGTTCTGGCACCGCAGGTGTCGCTTACCCCATGGGACCTAGCTGTGGTCCCATAGTGGTCGTTTTGGCACCGCAAGAGGTGTCGCTTATGCCATGGGACCTAGCGGTGGTCCCATGGCGGTCATTGTGGCGCCGCAGGAGGTGTCGCTTATGTCATGGGACCTAGCGGTGGTCCCATGGCGGTGGTTTTGGCGCCGCAGAAGGTGTCGCTTATGCCATAGGACCTTGGGGTGGTCCCATGGCAGTCATTTTGGTGCTGCAGGAGGTGTTGCGTAAGCTATGGGACCTGGCGGTGGTTCCATGGTGGTGGTTTTGGCGCCACAGGGGGTGTCGCATAAGTTTTGGGACCTGGCAGTGGCTCCATGGCACTGTTTTTTGCGCCGCAGGAGGTGTCGCGTAAGCTTTGGGACCTGGCGGTGGTCCCATGGCAGTGCTTTTGGCGCCGCAGGAGGTGTCGCGTAAGCTTTGGGACCTGGCAGTGGCTCCATGGCGGTGGTTTTTGCGCCGCAGGAGGTGTCGGGTAAGCTTTAGGACCTGGCGGTGGTCCCATGGCCGGTGGTCCCGTTCTGCCGGAATTGCGGAATTCCACCAGCGCTAAATTCCGTCGCCATTACATTTCTGCAGGATTTTGCGAATTTCCGTGGAATTCTGCATTTCGGCGGAAAAATGAAAGTAATCGCAAATGAAACCTTGTTTATGCAAAATGGTAGCCCATTGAACCTAGTGGCTGTTCCCCCGGTCATTTTTTTTTTTTTTTGCAGCAGGAGGTGTCGCTTAAGCCATGGGACCTAGCGGTGGTCCCATGGCGGTCACTTTGGCGGCGCAGTAGGTGTCGCTTACACCATGGGACCTGGCGGTAGTCCCATGGCGGTCATTTTGGTGCTGTAAGAGGTGTCGCTTAAGCCATGGGACATAGTGGTGGTCCCATGGCGGTCGTTTTGGCACCACAGGAGGTGTCGCTTACACCATAGGGCCTAGCGGTGGTTCCATGGTGGTCATTTTGGCGCCACAGAAGGTGTCGCTTAGGCCATGGGACATAGCGGTGGTCCCATGGCGGTCGTTTTGGCACCGCAGGAGGTGTCGCTTACTCCAGGGGACCTAGCGGTGTTTCCATGGCAGTCATTTTGGCGCTGCAGGAGGTGTCGCTTAAGCCATGGGACATAGCGGTGGTCCCATGGCGGTCGTTTTGGCACCGCAGGTGTCACTTATGCCATGGGACCTAGCGGTGGTCCCATGGCGGTCATTTTGGCGCCGCAGGAGATGTCGATTAAGCCATGGGACCTAGCGGTGGTCCCATGGCGGTGGTTTTGGCGCTGCAGGAGGTGTCGCTTATGCCATAGGACCTTGGGGTGGTCCCATGGCAGTCATTTTTGCGCTGCAGGAGGTGTCGTTTATGCCATAGGACCTTGGGGTGGTCCCATGGCAGTCATTTTTGCGCTGCAGGAGGTGTCGCGTAAGCTATGGGACCTGGCGGTGGTTCCATGGTGGTGGTTTTGGCGCCACAGGGGGTGTCGCATAAGCTTTGGGACCTGGCGGTGGTTCCATGGTGGTGGGTTTGGCGCCACAGGAGTTGTCGAGTAAGCTTTGGGACCTGGCAGTGGCTCCATGGCGGTGGTTTTTGCTCCGCAGAAGGTGTCGCGTAAGCTTTAGGACCTGGCGGTGGTCCCATGGCGGTGTTTTTTTGCACCGCAGGAGGTGTCGCGTGAGTTTTGGGACCTGGCGGTGGTCCCATGGCAGTGGTTTTTGCGCCGCAGGAGGTGTCGCGTAAGCTTTGGGACCTGGCAGTGGTTCCATGGTGGTGGTTTTTGCGCCACAGGAGGTGCCGCGTAAGCTTTGGGACCTATACAAAATGGTTGGGATAGGTGAGATAGCTAGGGAAGCGCAATTGAATCCGGCTACCAGCATTTAGTGGCACTTTATTTGGCCTGAGGAAGTGGGCGAGTTCCCATGAAACGCGTTGCCTGTGCTTTTTTTACTAATACATATCCATTCCTAAATGAGTGTGTCATCATCAAGGTAAGCCACCACATTTATTTATGTTTTAGTTGCTTTTAGTGTATTTTATTCACCTTGGGCGCCTCTTTATCCCTTTTTTTACTGTGTCTCACCCCATCCGTGGGGTGCTCCTACACCTGACCACTGGTGGTCTCTGACGTTACCTAGTTTGCCAGTGTGTAAGAGTTTTTTCAAGAGAGCGACCTTCGCCAGGTCTCCTGGTACCCCGAGTGGAGTCGGGTTTGTGCATCTCCACCTGCCTGCAGTGGTCGGTTGCCCTTCTGCAACCCGCCTTTGTGAGTATTATTTCAACACCATTTAATTTATTCATCTCTGTGACGTACTGCACCATCTGGGCTCCCGTTGTCTCTGTGTTTCTTCCCATAGGGTGCACATACTCACCCTCAACCTTCTTGTAGCTAGGGAGCTGGTTGCTAACATAGGATTGATTGTTTTTTGTTAACACTGTAATTGGTGCTGAAATAATTCCGATTTTCATGCAGAAATCCGTTTGGGTAGTTTCTGTAAGCCTCTGATTGGTGCAGAAATTCCTATTTTCATGAAGAAATTCTGTTGTTTTCACTTTAAACTTCTTCTAGGGGCTTCCTTGTGATTGGCTTACAAAATTCTGCATTCCGCCGGAATTACGCATCATTCCGTGGAATTTCCGCTATAGCCCTAAGGCAATTCCGTTCCAATGCGACGGAACGGAATTACCAAATTCCGGCCGGAATCGCGGAAAAATGAATTCCGCGGAACGTGGTGAGCATCCCTAGACTCCGACACTGTTCTCTTTTTTCTCATCTTGCTAATTGTGTATTTGTTACCCGCCCTCCTCCCAGAGTCTTCAGACACTCCCACTGAGGTCTATACTAGGAACAGTGGTGCTCACCACCAGGTCGTGATCACGCTTACGCGTGGATTCACGACCATTTTGACGCATTCCGCCTCGGACACGCTAAGCCGTGAATAGATTTTCAACCACGAAAATCTACTTCGGCTTCGCGTGAATGCGGACAGAAATCCGCATTCACGCTCGTGAAACCCGGTGCTGAAGTCGTGGTTTGCGGAAATGCGTCAAACTATGCGGAAGTGACACATTGCAGGCCAATCAGAGTGCCCCAGCCAGGCCCTAGCAACCAATCACAGGAGGGGAGCTATGCCCTCCCCTCCTGAATATAAAGCGGCGGCCATGATGGAAAAGCTCTGTCCTTGCTAGACTGTGGTGCTGAGAGGATTATCTCCAGGCCATTGTTGTTTGAGCAAGTGCATTTATTGTGTTAAAAACAAAGCGTTGTTTTTGCTAACACTGCTCTTATACTGTACACAGTTAGCTAGTCAGTGAGTGATTGCTGTAGTTAGTTGTAGTCAGTGTAGTGTAGTGGGAGTGTGGGAGTCTAGTGATTATTTAACTGTGTGTAGTGCAGGCAGGTTCAGTGCTGCAGTGTAGTCAGTGTAGTGGGAGTGGGGATTATCTGTGTGTAGTGCAGGCAGGCAGGTTAGTGCAGCTGCAGTGTTCACTTGCATATTCCAGTGACAGTTATACACTTGTACTATTTGCAGGCAGCCAGTCACACCGCCGGCGCCGTCACTCTCTGCCAGCGCTGTTAATTCATTCTGTCAGTGACCTTGTGCCGTGCCCAGTGCCCACTGCTCGCTCGCTGGCATATGAGCATCTCATTACACAGTGTGACATCCTTGTGTGCCCACTGCATCCTTCAGTGACCTAGTTGTATATCCAGTGCCCACTGCTGTGCCCACTGCATCCTTCAGTGACCTTGTACTGTGCCCACTGCATCCTTCAGTGACCTAGTTGTATATCCAGTGCCCACTGCATCCTTCAGTGATCTTGTACTGTGCCCACTGCATCCTTCAGTGACCTAGTTGTATATCCAGTGCCCACTGCTGTGCCCACTGCATCCTTCAGTGACCTTGTACTGTGCCCACTGCATCCTTCAGTGACCTAGTTGTATATCCAGTGCCCACTGCTGTGCCCACTGCATCCTTCAGTGACCTTGTACTGTGCCCACTGCATCCTTCAGTGACCTAGTTGTATATCCAGTGCCCACTGCTGTGCCCACTGCATCCTTCAGTGACCTTGTACTGTGCCCACTGCATCCTTCAGTGACCTAGTTGTATGTCCAGTGCCCACTGCTGTGCCAACTGCATCCTTCAGTGACCTTGTACTGTGCCCACTGCATCCTTCAGTGACCTTGTACTGTGCCCACTGCATCCTTCAGTGACCTAGTTGTATATCCAGTGCCCACTGCTGTGCCCACTGCATCCTTCAGTGACCTTGTACTGTGACCACTGCATCCTTCAGTGACCTTGTACTGTGCCCACTGCATCCTTCAGTGACCTAGTTGTATATCCAGTGCCCACTGCTGTGCCCACTGCATCCTTCAGTGACCTTGTACTGTGCCCACTGCATCCTTCAGTGACCTAGTTGTATATCCAGTGCCCACTGCTGTGCCCACTGCATCCTTCAGTGACCCTGTACTGTGCCCACTGCATCCTTCAGTGACCTAGTTGTATATCCAGTGCCCACTGCTGTGCCCACTGCATCCTTCAGTGACCTTGTACTGTGCCCACTGCATCCTTCAGTGCCGTTGTACTGTGCCTGGTGCATCCTTCAGTGACCTTGTACTGTGCCCACTGCATCCAGTGATTCATTACTAGCAACATGTCTGGCAGGGTTTCGCGGGGTGAGAGGAAAGGGAGTTCAATTGCCTCAGCCACTTCTGGGACTGCTCCACGTCCAGGGAGAGGACGCCCAGCTGTACGTGGTCGTGATGCAGCAGAAAGGGGGGCAGCAAAGCCTGGGCCGAGTCAGCGGACGCCATTGTCCAAATATTTTAAAGTTTCTGGTCCCCGTGTGGTGGTTGAGCAAATGGAACCTGACGTACTCATGGACATCATGACTTCCTCCCAGACCTCTACTGTGAGCACCACTCCAAGCAGCAGCAGCCAACGTCCCACGCTTGTTGTGACATCCACTCCAGCACCCACTGGTCAGCAGCCCTCCCAGGATGACAGCGTTCTGTCCCTCAGTCCGGCTTCTGGGAACCTGCTGATGCAAGAAGCTCAGGACTTACTGGGGACTGATGTGGCATAGATTGAGATCGGGCCACAATCACAAGCGTTGTTGAGTTCTGGTGATGAAAAAGAGGGGTCTGTGTCTGGGGATGTAGGGACAGAAGAGGAGGCGGGGGAGTCAGAGGAAGAGCTGGATTATGATGATGCTGCTGATGATGACGACGTTGTGGACCCTAACTATGTGCAGCCTGCTGAGTCCGTGGAAGAATGGTCAGAGGCAGAGCAGGATGACGAGTCACCTCGGCCTAGGCAAGGATATCGCCATATGTCAGGCAGGGGCAGGGGCATCGGCAGCAGTGGGCGTGGAGGAAGTAGACAGGACACTGCTTCAGCCGGCACCACCACCATGCAACCCCCGGCAACTACTACCACACATTGTTCCGCTGCACCCTCTGCTAGTGGGGGCCGCAGTAAATTAAAGTCACCAGTGTGGGATTGCTTTGAGGAATGTACTGATGACAAAAGGTATGCGGTGTGCAGGTTATGCAGCAAAAGATTGAGCCGTGGGAAAAGTCTGAGCAAGATGGGTACCTCATCCCTCCCGGGCCACCTGAGAAGCCGCCACTGCCGCGAGTATGCGGACTTCTGGAGAGCAGAAGGCCCACCAGCGCAGCAGCATCATCCCTCCCTCAGGGTCGTGAATCCCCCACAGCAGCAGCAGTAGTAGCACGCAAGCGCTCTTCCACCTCGGCTACTCAGAACACAGACATTGAGGCTGGCAGCCAGTGTTCGTCTCTCTCCTCTGTCTCCCCTGCATCCCAGCGTCGTCAGACCCTGCTGAGTGACACCTTTCAGGGTCTGACCAAGCCTCTGCCTCCAAGCCACAGGCTAAACTAAACTAAATGGCTTGCTGGCCCGGGCCATGGCATCACAGCTGCTTCCCTACTCTCTGGTGCAGGAGGGGAGCGCCATGCGGACGCTGCTCCAATTTGGCATCCCCGAGTGGCAAGTCCCCAGTCGCCACTATTTCAGCAGGAGCGCGATCCCAGCACTCCACAAGTTTGTGGTGGAAAACGTGGCCCGTTCCCTGGACTACTCTGTGGGCAAGCGGGTCCACGTGACCATGGACTCGTGGAGGAGCAGATTTGGGACAGGTCGCTACCTGTCCTTTACGGCCCACTGGGTGACACTGATGGAAGGGAGGGAGGACAAGAGCGCATCAGCCCAGCTAGTGGTGCCACCACGCGGGATCAGGGGGGATGCAGAAGGGTCCTGTCACGACACTCCCTCTGCACCCGGAAAGCAAGCCCGCCTCGGCAGCAGCAGCGTCAAGCCTCGGCACTGCCAAGCCCTTTTAAAATTGGTGACCCTGGGGAAGGAGAGGCTTACGGCCACCAACGTCCTGGCCGCCCTCAGGAAGCAGGAGCAGAGGTGGCTGACCCCCAGAGGCCTGGAAGTGGGGTATGTGGCAGCCGATAACGGGGCCAACCTGGTGGCAGCAGTGCAGCAGGGAAACCTCCAGCACATCCCCTGCTTGGCCCACGTGCTCAATCTTGTGGTGCAGCGCTTCTTGCGCACCTACCAGGGGATGAGCGAGCTGCTGCAGGATGCCCGGGCGGTGGTACGCTTTTTCCGCCTGTCAGCCACTGCCTCTGCACTCTTGTCCACCTTACAGCAGCAGTATGGAAGGCCACAACACCGGATGATCATCGACATGCCAGTTCGCTGGAATTCGACTCTGGCCATGTTGGAGCGGCTGTGTCAGCACAGGCTGGCTCTTAGGGCCTACATGCTAGACCCAAGTGTCCCCAGCAACCAGCAAGTCCCCATGATTACTGCCACTCAGTGGACACTGATGCAGCAAGTATGCCTGGTGCTGAGTCCCTTCCTGGAGGCAACCAAGATGGTCAGTGAGGAGCGGGCCTCTGTGTGCCAGTGGGTGCCCTTGGTTTGTCTACTGGAGCAGGCAATGGACAATTTAATTGAGCGTGGGGATGAAGCCCTGAGGCAGTTGGAAGAACAGGAGCAGATGGCAGCACAGTCCAGCTCAGAGGAGGGCTCACAGCAGGTAGTGGAAGAGTTGGAGGTCCCTAACCTGAATGAGGAGGAGGAGGAGGAGCAGAGTGCAGCAGGCGTTGTACGTGGATGGCGGTTTGAGGAGGACAACGACATGGCACAGGAAGAGGACAGGCATGCGTTATGGGACAATGGCGAGGACGAGGAAGATCTTGCTGGCAGGGCCCACTTGTTTCCCATGGCTGTGCATATGTTGCGCTGCCTTCGCAGGGACCCCCGGGTGATCCCGATGCGTTCAAGGGAGGACATCTGGATTACCTTGATGCTTGATCCCCGTCTGAAGGGGAAGCTGGGAGACTTAATGACGCCATCCACCACCGAGCAACGCACAAGGGAGTTGAAGGAGGCCCTTGTGCGCAGACTACTGGAAGCATTCCCCCAGCCTTCCACCCCCACTGTAACTGCTCTGCCAAGCCAGCAAGAGGTGCCTGCCATTGCCACTAGCAGCACAACAACAACCACTAGCAACAGCAGCAGCAACTGGCGCCCCGGAGACCTGAAGAGCCTAAGCAAGAGCCTGTATGCAGTGCAGCAGCCCAGAACAGAGGTGCCCGCCACAGCATCCACCACCAACCAGCACAAGCAACGACTGACCACCATGGTGTCTGACTATATGGGGTCATCCAGTGGGCTCAATGACACCGACAGCCCCGTGGACCCCTTGGAGTACTGGGTCAAGAGACTGGACATCTGGAGCGAGCTTTCCCAGTACGCCCTGGAACTCCTATCCTGCCCTCCTTCCAGTGTCCTCTCAGAGAGATGCTTTAGTGCGGCCGGTGGCGTGGTCACAGAGAAGCGCTCTCGGCTCTCCCACGCCTCTGTGGACAAACTCACCTTCCTGAAAATCAACCAGGCTTGGGTGGAAGGTGAGTTCCTGGCCCCTATTGTCGGACACAGGGGGACATGAAGTGGCTGCTGCATGTGCTGTTGTTAACTATGCCTGCCTTTATAAAGACAGTTACTACCTGCCTAGTGCCTACCTTGGTTAATTTTTTGGTGTTATGGTACTACTACCAGTAAGTTGCCATGGTCCTCCTTCTGAGCTGCTGAACTGACCGCCCGCTTTGTCCTCCTGACTCAGTCGCTACTACACTCTGCGTTCACACTGCCCGGGTCACTGGGTGCATTTAATTTTTTGGCCAGCACTATGACGCTGTGCTACTACTACTACCACCAGTATGTTGCCATGGTCCTTCTGTGCTGCTGAACTGACCGCCCGCATTGTCCTCCTCCTCCTGACTCAGTCGCTTCCACCAATGTACTCTGTCTGCGTTATCACTGCCCGGGTCACCGGGTGCATTTAATTTTTTGGCCAGCACTATGACGCTGTGCTGCTACTACTACCACCAGTATGTTGCCATGGTCCTTCTGTGCTGCTGCTGCTGCTGAACTGAACGCCCGCTTTGTCCTCCTCCTCCTCCTGACCCAGTCGCTACCACGGTACCACCAATGCACTCTGTCTGCGTTATCACTGCCCAGGTCACCGGGTGAATTTCATTTTTTGGCCAGAACTATGACGCTGTGCTGCTACTACTACCACCAGTATGTTGCCATGGTCCTTCTGTGCTGCTGCTGCTGCTGAACTGAACGCCCGCTTTGTCCTCCTCCTCCTCCTGACTCAGTCGCTACCACGGTACCACCAATGTACTCTGTCTGCGTTATCACTGCCCGGGTCACCGGGTGCATTTAATTTTTTGGCCAGCACTATGACGCTGTGCTGCTACTACTACCACCAGTATGTTGGCATGGTCCTTCTGTGCTGCTGCTGCTGAACTGACCGCCCGCATTGTCCTCCTCCTCCTGACTCAGTCGCTTCCCGCTGCTGCACTCTGCTTTCACACTGCCCGGGTCACTGGGTGCATTTAATTTTTTGGCCAGCACTTTGACGCTATGCTGCTACTACTACCACCAGTATGTTGCCATGGTCCTTCCTTCTGTGCTGCTGCTGCTGCTGAACTGAACGCCCGCTTTGTCCTCCTCCTGACTCAGTCGCTACCACGGTACCACCAATGCACTCTGTCTGCGTTATCACTGCCCGGGTCACCGGGTGCATTTAATTTTTTGGCCAGCACTATGACGTTGTGCTGCTACTACTAGCACCAGTATGTTGCCACGGTCCTTCTGTGCTGCTGCTGCTGCTGCTGCTGAACTGAACGCCCGCTTTGTCCTACTCCTCCTCCTGACTCAGTCGCTACCACGGTACCACCAATGCACTCTGTCTGCGTTATCACGGCCCGGGTCACCGGGTGCATTTAATTTTTTGGCCAGCACTATGACACTGTGCTACTACTACTACCACCAGTTGCCATGGTCCTTCTGTGCTGCTGCTGCTGAACTGACCGCCCGCATTGTCCTCCTCCTCCTGACTCAGTCGCTTCCACCAATGTACTCTGTCTGCGTTCACACTGCCCGGGTCACCGGGTGCATTTAATTTTTTTGCCAGCACTGTGACGCTGTGCTGCTACTACTACCACCAGTATGTTGCCATGGTCCTTCTGTGCTGCTGCTGCTGAATTGACCGCCGGCATTGTCCTCCTCCTCCTGACTCACTCGCTTCCACCAATGTACTCTGTCTGCGTTCACACTGCCCGGGTCACCGGGTGCATTTAATTTTTTGACCAGCACTATGACGCTGTGCTGCTACTACTACTACCAGTATGTTGCCGTGGTCCTTCTGTGCTGCTGAACTGACCGCCCGCATAGTCCTTCTCCTGACTCAGTCGCTACCACCACTGCACTCTGCGTTCACACTGCCCGTGTCCACTGACAACTCTGCTGCGATGTCATTGCTAATTGCTGCAAAAAAAACAAAAAAAAATTACAAAAACCTCTCTGGGGCCTTTTTGGCGTCAGCCACTCATCCTCCTCCAGCGGTACCTTTGCCGCCAAGTGCCATTGGAACTCGCCTTCACCTCTTTGACTGCTTAACGCGTATATCCCTTTTTAAAACCACTTATTACTAATTAATAGCCCCCGTGTTGATTTCACTTTAAAATCCATTTTCTCTAGATAAAAAAAATTTGGGGGAATTTTTTATGTTGAAGTTATGTTGCCCCTTATCACCTCGATAATCCATGCAATTTGGGGGATTGTAGCATGTATGGGGGCTTTGTTATTAACGTTAAAAGAAAATCCGCCTCCGGGCGGGAATCCACGCCTGATTATTTTTTTTGCAACCACGCGGATTGCCGAATTCGTGGATGAGGCACATCCGAGCATCCCTGACTAGGAAGACACTGTCTTATGTAATTAGAAGGAGGGGGAAATAAAGGGAAGAGGAGAAATATGAAATAGATAAAAAGACCCCCCCCCCCATTGCAACTATTTTGGCAGCCAATGGCAATGGCAATTAAAGAGCCAGTGCTCCTAAGGTATGTGATAACTCCAAACCATAGCAGCAGAAAAAGTTTTGAATGCAGGATTAGCATTTTATCACTTAATACACTAAGACCAGTTGCTGTTCAAATTTGATTTTTATGGTGACAATCCCACTTTAACATGAATCCTGGTGGTCCTGTGGCAATTATACAAATTGACAAGGTTCCTAGCCACAGCTGTAAAGGTTTTGTTTGTTGTATGTCTATTTTGGAAGGGTTTACCTACTTTTAGAAGAGGGAATGAGGGAAATATTCCCAAATAGGAAAAATTATGGAACAGATGCTGCAATGAACAAGTGTGCCTTTAAAATCCATACACGTTCCTTAAGATGCTGCACTCGTTGGTTTTACATTTTAACCATGATGGCCAACTTTCCTAAAGCTCATTTGTGGTATTCATTTTGTAGGCGTAAATAACAGTTTGATGGAAAACCTGCTGGGCGAAGGAGTTCTCAGCTACGGGAATTGGGTGTTACCCTGTATTAAAGAGGAACTATGACCAAGGATTGAACTTCACCCCAATCAGTAGCGGATAACCCTTTTCCCATGAGAAATCTTTACCTTGTCTCGAATAGATCATCGGGGGGATCTCTATGGCATATATTGTGGTTAAACACGCCCCCCCCATGTGATATCAGTACCTAGGTCCTGACAGTTTCCAAGAGTAATGCAATCAGTATCTCCCTCTGTGCATATGGATCTCTACAAAAAAATAACCTTTTTGCCTATCTCAATATTAGTGGGTGTTGTTATGAATAATGGTAGTTGGTGCTGTCTAGTTTTTTTCTTGTCTGTTATTAGTAAAGATGATGACGTGCAGGCTGGTTGTGGACCAAACAATATGAACAATTAACATGGTGGATATCAACAATTTCTTGATCCCGTTCTATTTTTAACTCCTCACTTTGCAATATATTGATTTATGTTTTCCCCCTTTTTCCTAAAGTTCCTCTTTCAAAACCATGTAGTGATGGTAATTGAAGTAAAGAGTACTTATACCTGAGTGCAGTTCAATATACCTGTATTATTTATGTTTGCTTAATTTAACATGCCACTCATATGTTTATAGTAAAAACTCCTGGCTAGGCATCCTATGTACTCATTACATTCAGCAGCATTCTGAGAAGTTTGCATGATTTTTTTGTCAAATTGTGTCAACATCTTTAAACACATTACATTAACTGGCCATCCTCCTTTTATCTTCTAGAGTGGAGTTAGCGGTAAATGACTCTTCTGGCTCAGCTGCTACAGACAAGAGCACCGACCACATTAAATCTAACATAAAACCACCCATAGCCAGATGGAGACACAATCAGACACTATCAATGAAAATCAGGTAAGCTTTAAAGAATGCTAACAATGCTTTCACTCATCTTTCATGAAAGACAAGAGAGTCGGTGCAGCGCGGTTACGTAACTTGTGTTGCTGAAACATGGCCATCTTCACCAATCTGAACACCTTTGAAGTCAATGAAGAACCATTCTTATGGTGTGCTTTGCCCTCTGGCTTGTTATCTCTGGTGAATGCATTATTATTAATAACATGGGGAGAGGGGGCTATTTTGTGTGGCCTGGAGGACATCATAGGAAAGAAGAAAATCTTTCAAATCACGCCATTCAGAGGCCTCTTTATGCTGCACACAGAGTTGCAGTTTATGGGAGATTTTCACATCAGCTACTCAATGTTTTTTTTTTTTAAAGATATCGGTCAATTCAAAAGGATTTTCTCTTGTAGTTTAAGCCTCAACAGTTGTCACTTTAGGAAATTATACTTATTAGTCATGTAGAAACACTAAAAACCAAAGTGTATCTCCTTTAAACGTTTGACCAGATTTACATGAATAAGTTGATCCTTACTTATGTTTCGTGGCCCCATGTCAGCTGTCATGAGTACTTGCACAAGAAGTCCGCTCAACACCAGAGTACTGAAATTTAATGATCCATTTTATTAAAATAAACTGGACATAATTCACACACACAGAGTGTCAGTAAGACTTGCTGTTCAGCCACAGAACAGCTTATGCGTTTCTGACTCTTCTGGGTTCTTAGTCGTAAGGTTGTATTGCTGAAGCAGTCATGTGTACTCAACTACTCACAAACTGGTGCAGTGACAGGGACATGTTGTGAATCAAACTGTCCTGCAGAGCTAAGACAGCCTTGTGTGAAAAAAAGGGTATCTGGTACTGGAGTGGAGAACAGTGCAGACCACAAGATGACAGAAGAAGACTTTGACAGCCAAATATAATAATACTCCAATGCTATGGATAAATGGCTCATCCCCACCTTGTGAAGGAATGGTAACTACCCCATCTATATAATGAGCATCACTGGGGTGCCTTATGGTAGAATAAGAAAGCTGCCTTTAACAACAAGGAGACCCCAAATGTCTAGGATATTGGCAAGGCAAACCTTTGCTTTCATTTAAATAATTATTTTTGGTGTATGTGTCTATTTATTTCTGTGGGAATAAGTAAGGGGTATGCAATCTACCCTAATATTAATTCCACTCAAGCAGTGTATGCTGGAGTGGAATTAATATTAGGGTAGATTACATACCCCTTACTCATTCCCACAGAAATAAAAAGACACATACACCAAAAATAATTATTTAAATGAAAGCAAAGGTTTCCCTTGCCAATATCCTCAAAATAACAGTCTCATACCACTATCCTTGGAATAAGTTTCATGGCCCCTGCAGTTTGTGGGTAACCTACAGCTTTTCCAAGCATGTTTCTTCAGTGTCCTCCTCATTCTCTGTCTTTATATAGCTTGGCTGTTCCATGCCTTTAAAGATTTAGTGAAGCACTTTATCAGCTTCTATCTCCTACTTCTAAGTGAATCTGGCTCACAGCAAGCAATGGCTAAATTTTTTGCAGCTTCTGTAACCACCCTACTCTTTCTCGTTTTTACTTGTCAGCCTCCTAAGGAGAAGTAAAGGTTAGACATCAGTGTCTGGTATCTATTTATCTCCCTCTAGTGGGTGAGAGTCCTCTGTCAACAGCCCCTGACTTTGAATGCTGAAAGAGTTCTGCTTGTTTACTATTTCAAGCATTCTGGGGTAGAGGGAGACTTTTTGGTCATGGGAGGAGGATGAGGTGTCAATGCTGAATCATCTATTTTGCTACATTATTAGTATGACATGGCTGTCACCAGGTGTAAGAAACGTCTCTGTCAAGTTTTGAATCTCTATCACAACGTCGTTGTGCTGGAGGTAAAGAAAGAGTTGAATATGTTTGAGGGGGACTATATAGTTTTATTTTTAAAATGACAGTACTCAAAGGGCACTGAGGTTTATTGTTTTTAAACACAGTAAAAGTGGCATTAAACACAGTGACAAATATCAACCATTGCTCTCATCTCACTTTATGACATTTAAGAGTATATGCATTATTTAAAATGTTCATATAGGGGTTTAATGTTTCTGGAGCTTTAACAATCAATCAATCTATCTATCTATATCGCTATCATCAATTCTAAGAGCAAATTATAAAATGCACTCCTCTTCCAATAATACTGCAGCCAGTCAGTAAAACTCTATTAATTAAAGAGTTGTCATGCCAATCACTGTAACAATAGAGTAGTACAATAACAGCTGAATAGTAAATACATGTTCAAACTTAATTAGCAAATGTAGTCCAACAGTCAATGTAGGCACTGCTCCAACTCTGCTACGCTTGCTGCCAACAGACTGGAGCCTGAAAAGACCTCACTGCAAAATACTGTATTTGTAACACATCAAAATGATTTCTTCCACATTACATTTAAGTGTTTTTTAAAGGCTTTACATTTAGGCTTATTTTCAACTGCAAACACACTGCAAATGGGATTTTTTTCTCTGATACACGACAAAATGTTTTCCATGTGTTTCAGTACAAATTTTGTTCTCTTGTTCATTTACATGGTGTTATTTCATTTGCGCTTTTCTGATAATTCAAAAGAGAAAATTGAAGACAGGGAAGTGGCAAGAAAATTGCATAGCATTGCATTTGATTTGCAATTTTCTTGTACTTTTCCTTTTTTTGGAACACCTTTAATAAGCAGAAGGGACTTCCTAATGACATATAGTGGTAGTCTGGTAAAAAAAAAAAATCCTTCCCCTTATCAGACCTTCTGGAGAGCGAAGACAGTGTTTCTCAACATTTTATTGGTATGTACCATAGGCGGACTGGCCTGGGGGGATGGGGGGCGTTTGCCCCCCGGGCCGGTGCCTGCTCACACAAGGAGGGCCGGTGGGGCAGAATTAGTCATCACAGCTGCCAGCCAAGTCAGTTCTCCATAGCCGCTCGATATACTGTTAAGCCCCGCCTCCCGCAGTGAACCAACCTGGGCACTCTGGCTGTCGCTCAGTTCAGTGGAGGACATAAGGGATAAGGCTGTGTTGCAGCACAGGAGCCCCTTGATTAACCGAGCTGAATCATATGTTGTTGTGCCACAGAAATGCATTTTAGGGGCACAGAATGAAAGACAGAACTATCACCTCGGAACTCCTGTTCGTCTCATGGAGCTCCACCTCCCCATTATCCTCAGAGCACAACAGCCAATCAGCAGCCGCCTCAGCAGTCATCTGATGGCTGCGAGGCAGTAACACTGAGGACTGAGAAGAAGAGGGAATAATTAAATGCTGGGCTGAGTTCTCTGCTGAAGAAGCATCCTGTGGCCTGAGGAGCAGGCACTGTGTGCTCTGATGATATTGCAGGCTGCAATTTGCAGCTGAGGGCAGACCAGCAGCACAGAGGATGTTGTTCATTGCTTTGAGAGGATCAGCCCAGCATTGATAGAAGTGCAGAGACATATGCAGAATGGAGGCGACAGACAGGGAAATCATCTACACTGGAGGCTGCACAATATTGTCACTCAGTGCTGGACAGGATGACAGCCAGGGGAATCACTGCACACTTCCAGGCACCCCTCCCCCAGCACAGGTGATATGGATCTGACCTGGCTCATCACCAGTAAGTAACAGCACAGTCTTACTGCTGACACTGCAGCTTTTGAAAAGTAAGCAGGACATAAGTTTAATATAAATATTTGTTTCACTGACTAAAAGGTGGCATACAGGCATGGGCTCATGAGTAATCACGAGTGCTTATTCGTGATTCAAATGAGCCTTAATTGGCGCAGCTGAGCGGCTGGATTACTAGGAGTTATTTACCCGTAATTCCGCCGTCCGCCCTGCGTTCCAAAAAGCTTGCACGTGTCCTATTTGTTGCATTGCAAGCCTCACCACAGCGCACTTCCGGCTTGAGGGAGGAAATGCGCCGTGGTGAGGGTTGCAACGCGACCAATAGGATGCGTGCAAGCTGTTTGGAACTCAGGGCAGACGGTGGAATTACGGGTAAATAACCCTTTGTAATCCAGCCGCTCAGCTGTGCCAATTAAGGCTCATTTGAATCACAAGTAAGCACTCGTGATTACTCGTGAGCCCATTCCTGGTGGCATACACTGCTCTCTGATCAGAGAGGGATCATATACTGTCACTCACTGAAAACAGCATAAAATCTATTAAAAATCAATAGGACTGCGGCCACTGACCCCTTTGTTCCCACTGTAGTCCCAAATTTGGCTGACAGGCCCCCCAGGTCTCCCGTAATTAATATTACTCCCCCAGGGCTCCTGCAGAGTACTGGCAGTGAAGCGCACACTCATCAGTCTCCCTGCTGTAATCTCCCCAGTGCCAGTTTTCAATGACCTGGTGGCATATACGATACGCACTTTCCCTGGAGTCACTGAGAACAGACACTGGAGAAAAAGACGAGAGCACACAGGAGGGAGCATGCTGGCCAGACAGGTGAGTGCGCTCTGCTGCCATCATTCTGCAGGGTTGGAATAGTAGGGAAAAAAATATTGGGGGGGGGGATTTGGAGGACCCATCATTGGCTCTGGGGACCGATCTATAACTGATTTCACTGGAAATCGATTTAAAATATGATTGAGCGGCTGCAATGATGGAGCATTAGTCTCCAGCAGATGTGATCACAGTGATCAAATCTGCTGTGGAAAATCAATTAGTGTATGAGCACTATATACATTTGGGCTCAAGAAAGATATGGATTGGGGCTGGGACTGCCGTGAAAGGGCCTCTAGGTTGTGTTTTCCCCCCAGGCCAAAAGGTCCCAGTCCTCCCCTGGTATGTACCCCTTTTAAAACCCTGCTCTAACTAAGTACCCACTAGCATAGTAAACATTATGACACGAACCCCTTGACAAGTATATATTTAATTGTAGTACATGATAATTGGTTCTAAACAATTTCCAAGCATTTACTATTGCTTTTAATTAGCTAAAATACGAATTTGGTGTTCTTTAAATAAGATTTATCATTTTCTAAAACTCTAAATTTGTTATTCTTGGTTAAGTATATTAGGCCCGAGTGCCACCTGGAACCATCAGAAGTACCCCCTGGGGTATGTGTACCACACGTTGAGAACCTAAGAGCCACAGTGTCGGGTGAGGTGACACGCTGTGGGGTGGCTATATGTATGTGTAAGAAGCTCTCTTATTCCCTCTACACACTGTCCTGCTTGGATAAACAATACACACTATGCTCACAGGAGAGTCTTGTGTCTGGGAGGATTTCAGTTCTGAGGATTTTCTAAAAAATCTGAGGATTTTCGGATTTGCCCACCCACAAGACATTCCTGTCAGCATAGCATGCATTGTTTATACAAGTAGGACAGTGTGCAGAGGGAGGGAGAAAATTTATTACACATTCTTATAGCTGTCCCACAGCCTGTCACCTCACCCGACACCTAGCTCTACAGAAGGTCTGATAAGGGGATTTTTTTCTACTGGACTACCACTATATGTCATCAGGAAGTCCCTTCTGCCTATTAAAGGTGTTTAGAAAAAAGGAAAACTTTGCTAGTGTTTCTTTAAGCACAGAAAAAATGCAGCATGCGCTATGCCACTGCATTTTCATTCTGGCCTACAAGGATCACACTGATGGAAACGTGTTGCCATGATATACTTTATGTTGCTGGTGCCCTAGCATCTCACAGATCCCAAATGATCTACAAATGCTGCAAAGTGCATACAATGGAAAACGAGCCTCATGCACTTACCAAAATGTTTACCACAGCCTATTTCTTAAGTAAGCAAAGCATTAACCACTTTAGGATCTCTGGTACGCTCTACGCCCCTTTAAACCTCACCGATTCAGGGGGTAGATATGCGTACTGCTACCTTACCATCGTGTTCACGATCCCCGCACTGTTTTCGGACAATCCACCATCGCAGCCCCCTCCATCTGTGATCAGGATGTGAGAATCTTTTATTCTCAATCACGATCACCGTTCCCGTGTCTTCGGAGAGCTTGATAACGTCACACAAGCTCTCAGATCGACACTTCCGTGTTCGTCCGTGTTCTATTAATAGAAACACGGTCTCAGTAGCACCATCTTGTGGTAAAAAAGTAAAAATACACCTAATTATACCAGTATACTGTTTTACATAGAAAGTTTATTATTATTAGTTTTTATTTTATTACTTTTAACCTCTTCCAACCCTTCCCCATAGTTACAGAAATAAAACACTTTTTACATAGTTACCTTAGGGACTTTTCCAATATGGATATCATGAGAGTATATTACTGTTAATTTTGCAAAAAAAAGTCTTGTAATAAGTGAAATAGTATTAAAAAAATCCCTGAATGGAAAAATGTTCCTTTATTTCCAGATACAATATTATCACCATACATTGTACTAGGGATACAATTTAAATGTTGTAATAACCGGGACAAATGGGCAAATAAAACGTGTGGGTTTTATGCATCGAAGCACGTTTTATTTTAAAACTATAATGGCTGAAAACTGAGAAATCATTTTTTTCCTTAGTATTCCCTTTACAATGCATATAAAATAAAATAATTCATAGCAAAAAACTACCACCCAAAGAAAGCCTAATTTGTGGCGAAAAAAATAATATATAGATCATTTCAGTGTGATAAGTAACAATAAAGTTATCCCTGAATGAATGGGAGGAGCACTGAAATGTGAAAGTTGTTTTGGCTTTTAAGGGAAAAAAAACTGTGATCCTGAAGTGGTTAAAGGGAATGTATGTCCATCTTTGTTAAATTCATACATATAATACGGTAATAATAATCTGAACATTTGTATAGTGTTTTTCTCCTGTTGGACTCAAAGCACTCAAGAGCTGCAGCCACTGGAACATGCTTGACTTGACTTCCTTACTGAATAGGTACTGACCCTAGCCAGGACTTGAAACCTGGTCTCCCATGTCAAAGGTGGTGCCCTTAACCAGTACACTATCTAGAAAGACCTAGCTACTAGTGCACTAAATGCAAAACACAAATGTGCCTTCTTAAAACAGAAGGTATTTAAAGGGGCACTATGGCGAAAAATTTAAAAATTTAAAATATATGCAAACATAGACAAATAAGAAGTACATTTTTTCCAGAGTAAAATGAGCCATAAATTACTTTTCTCCTATGTTGCTGTCACTTACAGTAGGTAGTAGAAATCTGACAGAAGCGACAGGTTTTGGACTAGTCTATCTCTTAATAGGGGATTCTCAGCAAAGCTTTTATTTTTTATAAAGATATTCCCTAAAAAGGATTTAAACAATGATGCTGGGCAGCCACAGTTTTTTTTTAGCAGTTGGACAGAGCAAATGCCATTCACTAAGTGCTTTTGAAAATGAATAAATCCCCCCATGAAGAGATGGACTAGTCAAAAACCGGTTGCTTCTGTCAAATTTCTACTACCTACTGTAAGTGACATCAACATAGGAGAAAAGTAATTTATGGCTCATTTTACTCTGGAAAAAAGCGTACTTCTTATTTGTTTATATTTGCACATATTTTACATTTTACAATTTTTCACCCTTTGAGAAGCCAAAGTTCTGTTTTGCATAGCTTTTTTAGTAAGAGGGCTTTTTGGTCCTTTTCACACTCCTAGGCGTTCTGGTTTACCATGAGCTTGATGGTCAATCTGTAACTCTGAGCACTAAATGTGAGTTGTTTCTGTTAACAAGTTTACCAGTCAGCCAGCAGGTGGAGCTCTTTAAAAGTAAGAAGTTTTAAATCAGGATGATACTATTTATTGGCTAACTTAAAGGAAATAGGTAAGATTTTGGCAAATCAGCCTTTTTCAGATTAAATTCCAGTATGCATACAGGAACTGAGTCTGAAGAAGTTCTGATCAGCAGTAAGCTTAGCCAATAAATAGTACCATTCTGATTCAAAACGTCTTCCTTTTACTGATGGCTAACACGGTACAGATAAGAAGAGGTGAATGGTGGCAGCTCTTTTGTAAGGGGGTTGAGATGGTGGCTTAACTTGTTAGTGGGATCAGAATGGTGGAAATACTATTTATGAGAGGACGAGCATTCTAGTGGCTGTACTTGCTATATGACCCCCGAAGGATAGTGAGATGGTAAAATTAGCATAACTTGTTCATCATCTCATAATTATTAGCATCTCATCGATCATTTCTGTTGACCTCATAGATAGGATGGAAAAAATAGGGAGGGAGCCCCATCAGGATTTCACTGGGGGACGCCATAATTTCTAGTTATGCCCCAGGGTACTTGTAGTGTTTAGTGGTTAGCTTTGAAAAAAAAATAAAGTTGTGGTGGTAGTGGTGGTATCACAATCTAAGTCAATCTTTAAAAAAAAAAAAAAAAAAAGTCTAAGCCAAACTGAAGTATCTGTTAAAAGTGATCAGTTCTTAAACAAAATTTTTTTTTATATGAAAACATGTCATAAAGCAAAACACTAGTGAATTTTAACTAAACTACTGTACTTAATATTCACTTTCCCTGCAGGTGTAAGTGACAGGGTGCTTTAGTGAAGGCATTTCTGATTTAACTGAGCCTCGTTTATTTATCTAAACTTGTGTGGTGTTCCTAAAACCAAAGCCCATAATCCTCTTTGCCTTTAGTATTTAATTAACATAGTTATTGCTTTTAGAATGGGTCAAAATTTCACATTACATATTAAAATTCATGTGTTGAAGGGAATAAATCTATACATAACTATTTCCTCTAATCTCCTTATTTTAGCATGATGCGTGACATAACATTTAGCTTTCATTAAAATTAATCTTACATTAGTATCAGTTAACAGAAAACCTCATAATTTTTTTTTCATGAACCAGTTAAAGGAGCAGTAGTACTCTATTTTAGTTTCATCAAAACAGTTATCTGTAACTGCAATGCGAGAATCTTTAGACAAATATCAATGCAACATATTGGGAACAATTTTAGAGGTAGCCTTGTGATAATACAGCAGCCATTTTTGAATGTGTATCTCGGGGAAGCAGTGTTTTATTTTATGTCTGCTGTGTACTATGTCATATGTGTAGGTCTGTTTGGGCCCTTTTCCACTAGTGGCGTTTGCGATGCTGAATCGCAAATTCACAACCCGCTAGTGATTTTTTAAATCGCTACGGTTTGCATATTAACATGGGAATCGCAGTATGCAATTTCCACTACCGCGATTCATTTTTTATCAAACGCAATCGTGCCACGGAGCGATCTTTGCCGTGATTTTGCTATGCAGTACAGTGCATAGCAAAATCGTGAACGCAATCGCCGGAGGTTTCCTGCACTTTTGCGATTCAGCAATCGCTAGCTGAACGCGTGCGATTGCTAGTGGAAAAGGGCCCTTAGAGACAGTCTGGCTGCTGACTTTGAAAGAATGATCACCTGGAAATTGTAAATTTTCACCTCTCAGACAGAGCTATAAATCTCATTTGAACAGACCAGCTAAGTTGAATAGACCAGTTAAGTTGAATAGCCCAAAGACACCTTTACATTGAATTAGGAAATATCTACCTAGCCTCCAGAAAGGAAACAGTTCATTAGATAATTACCCAACCATTTGTCCTGAATCTCCTGAAGACCTTTTCAAGGTGTCTGCATTGCTTTGAACTCTGTATACATGTAAACAGCCACCTGTTGTTCAAATATACAATTGGACTGTCTAGAGTCTAAGTGGGACAGGAAACCTTTGAAATTTGCATATCACACCCAGGAAGGATATTACTAGAGATCTGTGCAAACCGTCTGAGGAAATCAAATTATATCTGGACACCGGGAAACGTTGCTTGCTATATAAAATCAGCTTGGGAGACTCAGAACTTGTAGTTCCCCTGAGATAGCAAAGAAGCTGGCACTACCCTGGTTTCTGACCAGTTGCATCCTCCCCCAAGACCAAGTTTAGACCTTCATGCTGGTAACGTTTGATTCCCCTTTTTATTTTTGCAAACTGTCTTGTTGTGTGCCTTTGTAGTTTTTACTGTGTTTTTGTAAATATTTTGTATATATTTATTTCTGCACTGTTCCACTTTTTTGGAATATTAAATATTTATTTAATAAGCCTGACTTCTGATGTACTAGCAGAGCTTACCTTCCTAGAGAGAGACTGCAGTGTAATTTGTGTTACAAGTTCAGTGCCTGATTGTAATGCTGGGATTCTGCCTTGCTACCGTGTGAGTGCATTGGGTGTGTGGCGTCGTCGTATTTGGGCCTAAAGCGCAAAGCTGACCCAAATACGAAAACGCTGGACTGAGTGCATGCCACTCGACAGCAGAGTGGGAGTTGTTGAAGTGTCTAGCAAAGGCATGGGCAAACTCGGCCCTTCAGCTGTTACGGAACTACAAGTCCCAAAATGCATTGCAGGAGGCTGACAGCCACAGTCATGACTCATAAAGGCAAATGCATTGTGAGAATATCACTTATGTGTGTGCTGCGGGCATTTTTACTCATATCTGTGAAAATATCACCTAGGATAAAAAGTTAATTGCATATAGGCCAATATATTTGTAAAGGTGGCCATACATTAGTCAATCTGCCCGGCTTGCTGCACACTTTTATGGCAGTTGGGCAGAGCAACTGCCATTCACTATGTGCTTTTAAAAATAAAGAAAACCCTAAGAACTCCAAATGAGAAGATGGGCTAGTCCAAAATCTGTCAGTAATTTCAGATTTCTACTACTTACTGTAAGTGACAGCAACATGGGAGAAAAATAATGTATGGTGCATTTAACTTTTGAAGAAACGTACTTCTTATTTGTATCTGTTAACATGTATTTTAAATTTTAAGATTTTTGCGACAGAGGTCCTTTAAGTTAAACTTCAGCTCGCTAGTAAAGTTTATTCTCATGTAAACTTTTAATTATTACCATTTTCCTCTAAAATGGGAACAAACTGCCACTCGTTTTCAGGTGTGTGTGAAAGGAGCTTGTTGCTGCAGGACTATGCCATAATCAGATAACACTTCTCGCATGGTAAGAAGTAGACCATCCTTTGGACCACCCACTAACAAGGCATAGCAGAGCCCTTTGGGATTCCTTTAATTCCGACTTTCAAATTGAAATTACAATGAAAAATGTTGAATGCCACAAAATGTATGTGCTCATGCCTAATGAGGATTATATATCCTTCTGGTGGTATTCATTTTCATCAATTAATTGCACCAGGGTAAGTTATTAAATGAGACCACAAATATATTGGCTGCTGCAGATTGCATTTACATTTTGTTAGACTGATGGATGGTCTCAATACACTTAAACAATTTTAATCAAAGTTTCAAATGTTTCTTAATATTTCGAATTAAGTAAAACATTTTTGTTCTTTTTTTTTTCAAAATGATTCTTGAAGAATAAAAGGAACAATATAGCACTATGACTTCACAAACGTCATGGCTCAAACTATTACATTTCATTGTGTCTTCTTGTTATTAGCAATCTTTTGAAACTCTGGGATAACATTTTCTCTGAAAGCAGACTTGTCTCTAAAGCTATGTACCAATGGCCAGATGGATTGTGGATCTCTGCAGATAAACGATTGTACCCCGATGCATCTGGCCCAATCTGCAAGCGTTGTTGTAAACTGAAAATGAATGATTGTGTAAATGATCGTTTACACCATCGCTGCAAGTTTCCACCAAATTTCAGTGAGGATCAGAACAATCCTCCACAATATGATCCAACATAGTGGTCATTTTAAAACTAATGATCACTGCTGGTGGCCTGCATCATGAAACATCATTTAAAAAATGTCCGTTAAGGTTATGTGATATCATGAAAAATATTGTTTGCCATGAAAACATCATTAGAAAAATTATGTTGTGGGTATGGACCTTAATCCTGGGAGCAGGATGACCAAAAAGATATTCTTGCAAATTAATTCTGAAAGGCAATAAAAAAAGAAACAAACAAACAAAAACCGTACTGGCACAAAGAAACGAAAACCATCTCTTTCGAAAAATAGAATAATTAAAGGAACTGAAGTGAGAAGTATATGGAGGTTGCCATATTTATTTTTTTAAACAATACCAGTTACCTGGCAGCCCTGCTGATCAGGGCCGGCAATACCATAGAGGCAAAGGGGGCATTTGCCCCAGGGCCCCTGACCTCTGCTGAGGCCCTAGCAGCACCGATCCTGCTATATTTTCTTTCCCCCCCCCTCGCACTTCTCCCGGGGTCCTGCTGCAAATATATTAGCAGCCATAATTACATTATTCCCGGCGGGGGAGTGGGCGGGCAGCGGCTGCACTCGGAGACATGCTGTCTCCCTGCCACTCTATGACCTGACCCGGCGTGTGTTTACACATGATGTGCGGGTCATAGAGAAGGAGGGAGACAGCGTGTCTCCGAGTGCAGCTGCTGCCCGCCCGCTCACCAACCGGGAATATGGTAATTATGGCTGCTAATATACTTGCAGCAGGGCCCCGGGGAGCAGAGGGGTAATGGGAGGGGGGCCCAACGCTGAAGTTTGCCCCTTGAACCGGCCCTGCTGCTGATCTATTTCACTGCACAAGTGTCTGAAACAACTAAGAAACAAGCATGCAGCTAATCTGTCAGATCTGACAATAATGTCAGAAACACCTGATTTGTTGCATGCTTGTTCAGGGTCTATGGCTAAAAGTGTAAGAGGCAGAGGATCATCAGGGCAGCCAGGCAACTGGTATAGCTTAAAAGGAAATAAATTTGGCAGCCTCCATATCCCTGTCACTTCAGTTCTCCTTTCATTAGGAGATCGTAATCAAACACTTAACCACTTCACATCGAAGGGTTTTTCCTCTTAAAAAACCAGAGCAATTTTCACCTGTCAGCGCTCCTTCCATTCATTCGCCTATAACTTTATTACTACTTATCACAACAAAACGATCTATATCTTGTTTTTCTTGCCCCCGATTAGGCTTTCTTTGGGGGGTACTTTTTGCTAAAAATTACTTTATTCTAAAAGTGTTTTATCAGGGAAAATAAGAAAAAAATGGAAAAAGAATATAGTTTTTAAAATAGAACATGCGACCATAATTACAACCCACACATTTTATTTGCCCATTTGTCCCTGTTATTGCAACATTATGTATGGCGCCAATATTTTATTTGGAAATAAAGGTGCATTTCTTCAGTTTTGCTTTCATCCCTAATTACAAGCCCATAGTTTATAAAACAATAGTAATACATATTAAAAAAAGTTCAGTCTCTAAGGAAACTATTTATGTATTTTTTTATTGGTCATTTTTTTTTCAAAACGTTTGGGGAGTCTAGGAGGTCAGGGGTTAATTGTCCCTGTTATTGCAACATTATGTATGGCGCCAATATTTTATTCGGAAATAAAGGTGCATTTCTTCAGTTTTGCTTCCATCCCTAATTACAAGCCCATAGTTTATAAAACAATAGTAATACATATTAAAAAAGTTCAGTCCCTAAGGAAACTATTTATGTATTTTTTTTATTGGTCATTTTTAAAAAAAAAACGTTTGGGGAGTCTAGGAGGTCAGGGGTTAATTGTCCCTGTTATTGCAACATTATGTATGGCGCCAATATTTTATTCGGAAATAAAGGTGCATTTCTTCAGTTTTGCTTCCATCCCTAATTACAAGCCCATAGTTTTTAAAACAATAGTAATACATATTAAAAAAGTTCAGTCCCTAAGGAAACTATTTATGTATTTTTTTTTAATTGGTCATTTTTTTTCAAAAATGTTTGGGGAGTCTAGAAGGTCAGGGGTTAATTTAAAATGTAAAAATTAGGTCAACATAGGTATTTTATTGAAAAAAAAGATGTAGATGTAATTTTACTATTTGGCTACAAGATGTCCTCACTGCTCTCTTCCGTATGTGTAGTATTGCTACGCAAACAGGAAGCAATGCATGGATGGCTTTTGTGAATGATGTTGCCATCTTATAGATGGCTGCGGTCATTCACACGGGGACATAGATCAATGAATGGGAATTGTGTTCCTATTCATTGATCTAGCAGTTAATGATCGGCAGCGGTAACTGCACAGAGTTATGGCGTTTTGTGGGGATGTAGTTACTTGTCCTGGAAGAGGGAAAGTGGTTAATATCATTACATTTACTTTTTCAAAGATTGATTGTTCCCAAAGTTAATTAATAGACGTGTACATTTATGGTTAACCTAAATGTATGAGCTCATATAAATATACCAGATATTTAATAAAAATACAAATCAGGCAAAATACATTTATAATAAAGTAAAGAGATTCTGCATTAAATAACAATATTATTCAGGTTTATTTTCCTTGTAATGGGTGCGGTGCTTTCAAGCAGTCAGTAAAAACGCACATTGTTGTATAACTTATATATAAAACAAAGTGCAATAATTTGTACCCCCTACAACAGTTTATTTCTGTCCAATATCGAGCCAGACTTGCATAAACAGCAATGGTCCAGACTGTGGACCAATGGGGAACCCAGGTGGGAGATTCAAAGATGCTTTGCCGGGGCTCCGATACACAGTAATTACAGTGATACATACACTGTAATTACATTGCGGTGGGGGTTTAGTGGTGGTATGTATATTGAAAGGGGTAATGGCGCAGCTGCATGGGGGGATTCGGCAATGTGCGTCAGCCTGACGGTGAGCTCTGGGGGTCTCCTTATTAAAGTAGACCCCAGATGTAGCGACGGAAGATGCAAGTGATATTTGACGGATGTGCATGTGCATCTTTGGTGAGGCCATGGAAGGACAGAACCACAGCTTAACCACTTAAGGACCGGGCTATATTTCAGAAATCTGTGCTTCGTGGGCTCTCCAGCCCACAGCACAGATCAGCAGGCACGCAGGGCGATCAGACCCCCCCTTTTTTCCCCACTAGGGGGATGTCCTGCTGGGGGGGGTCTGATCACCGCTGGCTGTATGTGTTTAGCGGGGGGGCTCCTCAAGGCCCCCCACCGCAGCGATTCCCAGCCTCCCTCTCTTTCCCTCCCTCCCCTCCCTCCCCTCCTCTCTATGGGCGGCACAGGACGGCGATCCGTCCTGCACCGCCTCTGATAGGCTTCAGCCTATCAGATGCCGGCGATCCCCGGCCAATCAGAGGCCGGGGATCGTCGATCTCCTTTATGGCGCTGCTGTGTAGCAGCGCCATATGAAGTAAACACAGGGGATTTCTTCCCCACGTGTTTACATTTAGCCTGCGAGCCGTGATCAGAGGCTCGCAGGCTGTTCACGGAGACACCCTCCGTGAACTGACATGGAGAGGTTTCCATGTAAAACCACTTACAACCTGCCGCCGCCTATCAGCGTTAGGCGGTCGTTAAGTAGTTAAAACCTCTCTCCCCATCAGCCAAGCAAAGGGAGCATAGCTCAGGCTTTCTCCTGAGTAATTCTCCCTAACATTCAGACATCGTGCAAAGGAAACCGGCAATTGGATTTGCTTGATGGCAAGGTGATAAGTAGCTCGCATCTACAAGTTACTTATCACCTTGAATAGAATATGGCCCACAGCCTCATATTTATGTAATGAGGGAGACACATACTGCCTCCCTCACTGGTATTGTCCAAAAAGTAACACAGAAAAGAGCTCAAAACACACAAAAAAATTACAATCGCAAATTCTCTACATTCATCTCAGAACTTTATTTACACAAAATTCAGCACAGGGAACACAAAAACAGCAGCTAGAGTAAACAAGTGTGTCCATCTGCTCTCTGAAGACAATCAGTATAAAGATAAAAATAAGTATACTCAGCCCTAGTTCAGTGAAGTTCACTTCATAGAGATCTGTCACAGTGGATGGAAGTATGAATAATTCCACATGAAACCATAAATGTCTTAAACATAAGATGCTGAATAAAAATCTTTGGAAGAAATAAATGAATTCCGTCACAGTTCAATAAGCAGATGAAAACTTGCATGTATGTTTTCTTCTTTGAGGTTTTCTTTCTTTGAGGAAAACACATTATTTTGCTCTCACCGATGTTCTGCTGATTCCTGAACCAAGATGGACAAATACAGTGGGTTGCAAAAGTATTCGGCCCCCTTGAAGTTTTCCACATTTTGTCACATTACTGCTACAAACATGAATCAATGTTATTGAAATTCCACATGACAGACCAATATATAGTGGTGTACACATGAGAAGTGAAACGAAAATCATTCATGATTCCAAACATTTTTTACAAATAAATAACTGCAAAGTGGTGTGTGCATAATTATCCGGCCCCCTTTGATCGGAGTGCAGTCAGTTGCCCATAGACATTGCCTGATGAGTGCTAATGACTAAATAGAGTACACCTGTGTGTAATCTAATGTCAGTACAAACACAGCTGCTCTGTGACAGCCTCAGAGGTTGTCTAAGAGAATCTTGGGAGCAACAACACCATGAAGCCCAAAGAACACACCAGACAGGTCAGGGATCAAGTTATTGGGAAATGTAAAGCAGGCTTAGGCTACAAAAAGATTTCCAAAGCCTTGAACATCCCACAGAGCACTGTTCAAGCGATCATTCAGAAATGGAAGGAGTATGGCACAACTGTAAACCTACCAAGACAAGGCCATCCACCTAAACTCACAGGCCGAACAAGGAGAGTGCTGATCAGAAATGCAGTCAAGAGGCCCATGGTGACTCTGGACGAGCTGCAGAGATCTACAGCTCAGGTGGGAGACTCTGTCCATAGGACAACTATTAGTCATGCACTGTACAAAGTTGGCCTTTATGGAAGAGTGGCAAGAAGAAAGGCATTGTTAACAGAAAGCATAAGAAATCCCGTTTGCAGTTTGCCACAAGCCATGTGGGGGACACAGCAACCATGTGGAAGAAGGTGCTCTGGTCAGATAAGACCAAAATGGAACTTTTTGGCCAAAATGCAAAACGCTATTTGTGGCAGAAAACTAACACTGCACATCACTCTGAACACACCATCGCCACTGTCAAATATAGTGGTGGCAGCATCATGCTTGGGGGTGCATCTCTTCAGCAGGGACAGGGAAGCTGGTCAGAGTTGATGGGAAGATGGATGGAGCCAAATACAGGGCAAACTATGAAGAAAACCTCTTGGAGACTGCAAAAGACTTGAGACTGGGGCGGAGGTTCACCTTCCAGCAGGACAACGACCATAAAGATAAAGCCAGGGCAACAATGGAATGGTTTAAAACAGAACATATCCATGTGTTAGAATGGCCCAGTCAAAGTCCAGATCTAAATCCAATCGAGAATCTGTGACAATATCTGAAAACTGGTGTTCACAAATGCTGTCCATCTAATCTGACTGAGCTGGAGCTGTTTTGCAAAGAAGAATGGGCAAGGATTTCAGTCTCCAGATGTGCAAAGCTGGTAGAGACATACCCTAAAAGACTGGCAGCTGTAATTGCAGCAAAAGGTGGTTCTACAAAGTATTGACTCAGGGGGCCGAATAATTACGCACACACCACTTTGCAGTTATTGATTTGTAAAAAATGTTTGGAATGATGTATGATTTTCAATCCACTTCTCACATGTACACCACTTTGTATTGGTCTTTCACATGGAATTCCAATAAAATTGATGCATGTTTGTGGAAGTAATGTGACAAAATGTGGAAAACTTCAAGGGGGCCGAATACTTTTGCAACCCACTGTACATGGGAAAATCAGGTGCTCAGTGAACGTATATCACTCCAGCTCACTCCCCCTCTCTCTGTCTTGGCTTGGAGTGGTAGATAGCACAAGTGCTATGGCTCTCAGCTCACTTTTATCATACAAGCACAAATCCGCTATAGCACCTCATTAGCCACATGGCGTATATTGGTTCTTGCCACTCCTTCTTTTTGTTGGATAATATTGCTGAAGATTCTTTTTCTTTTCCAGTATCATATTTTCTCTCCTATTCTAACACTAGCCTCCCTCCTCTTCACACCTAAGTCTTGCTTCCAGTCCTATGTCATAGTCAAGCGAATGCACCAGATTTACAATTGGCTATAAGATAGCTGAATGCTCAGCTATCACTTAGCTGAGCACCTCAATCAGCTATGTTGTGGACCAAATTTAAGATCCCCGGCACACCATAGCCACAAAGTTATACTGTGGTGTATGGGGTAGCCTAGACAATACAGGCCCCTGTATAAAAACAATTGCTTTGACTACACGTGTTGTTACCACATGTTTATCACAGTCAGCGAGTCCCTTCTTTCTGCAACTAAACATCCACTCTAGCTAAGTCATAAAATAGCTACAGCAGAAACAGTAAGTGTAGAAACAGCAAGTCACCTACAGGAGGAAGTCTTTTTCTCCCTCATAGTGATCTTTTGATCAAGAGCCATTGCAAAGGCTCCTGAACTATGTCAGGAGATATCAGCTGTCACCTGAAGCCAGGCAATTGATATCTACATGCTATTAGGAATAGTCGCATGTAAACTGGCTGTAGAGTTTTACTGAAGTGGTACTCATGTTAATTTAGTTTAGAGCCACTACAGTGTCCCTTTAATGTCACTTCTCCTTCAAGACAGTGTTTGTCTTGATTTTGCTTTTAGGAGGGCAGAATTAAATTAGTTGTTTAATTGCTGTTGGATATTTTGTTTAGATTTAGAGACATTTATACATATGTCCGACATTTGATTTGTACTTGTGCTGGAACCACATTGCAGGCCTGCTCAGTACAGTATATTTTAATCTGCAGTGTGACCTGTGTTGGAAAACACTGCTGAGTTAGTGTAAGCAGATCTTATTATTGACTTGCATGTAAAAATACATTACAGAAAGTTTCAATTGACTCCAGGGGAAAGGTATTGTTTAAATTATGCAAAATTTTCAAGCCATTTCAAGAGTTCCTTAACACTCTCTGCAGTGATTACTACGTAGGAAGGTTCCTTCTTTTATTTGCTCTTATAGGATGTTGAAGTGGTCAAGATATCCTTTCAGAACACAACTATCACCATAGCCATAAATTACACTGAGAAGCCATTATTCAATGGATGTAAAAGTTTATTTACATGAACCTCTTGGATCACTGGTGTGCACTAGCACATGGGCTGTTTGGAGCCGCCCATCTTCAGAAGTACTCGGGCACACAAGTGCTTCCAGAGGCTCCCGAGTCGACAAATTTGAACCAGGGACAGCAGGGGATCAAGTACACCAAGAGAGGATCGGGGAGGCTCTATGAGATCTAGAGCCTTTCCTCTCCATAGGTGAGTATTTGACCTTTTTCAGGACGCTTCACATTTGCGTTAAGTAAACTGATTTGCTTTGCATTGTTTAAAAGGAAATATATTGCACCCTCAATATCCCTTTCATTTCAGGTGTCCTTTAAACCACTCAAACATACTAATAGATTATTTTATAGTAGTTTGAATGCAGAAATAAGACATTGACACAAAGATGTCCCTTGTTAACCCAAAAGGTTGTAGGCTGAAAGATTTGCTAGCTCTAGGTGATAGCATTAATCCACTTGCAAGAACATTGCAGTTCCAAAAATGTAATTGGTATTAGCTTTACAGTACGAGATTAAAACATGACACTGGTCACCAAATGGTTTACCACCAAATTATAAACAACACTCTTGAACTTCAGTTTCATTCAAATGGCCTGATGTTCATCATATAGATGTCACTCTTTCTTCTTAAAAACATGTTCCACTGTGTATCTCAAAATAGAATAACTGTCTGGCATGTGAACTGTGTCCATGGTATAGCACATGCACTCGATCACTCCCAAGTACAGCAGCCAAGGTTAACTCCCCCATGGTCACACACCAGTGAAACACGGGCTCGACCTCCCAGGATACGGTACAGTTGGCTACTCACAAAATCTTAAACCACCAGGTACTAAAAGTGGTCACATCAGTCTAATTCGTCACAACCTCTCTTCTGTAGTGCAGTTGTACCTCTGTTTAAATTGCATGTAACCTGGAGTTCTTGCTGTGGATAATGCTGGCTGTCTACCGGTTGATTAACGGGCTTCCTTTAAAATTTGTCCTAGTCTTCAGTAGGATCTTTAGATTGTGTACCACAATGTGACTTGCTTGGTGTCCTCTCCAAAGTACTTCAGTTCTATAAAAATGCTAAATAATAGTAGTATAATAACATTTATAATGAGCATGGCCTTTGCAATAGAACAGTATAGATCCATTCTATTGTGGAAGAAAAGTAGTTGCTGCTTATTTCTTTTACTTGATAAAAGTGCTCTTCACTGTTATGTCAATGTTAGTATGCACATATAGGTTTTTAACTTTGGTAAACTTCTGACAGCTGGTTTAAGATTTATTATGAAATTCAGAATTTCAATAAGAAAAGCAGCATGTTCCAGTGATTCTCTGGAGCTATACTGATAGGCCAGATCAAAGAACTGAGGAATACCTTCTGCTTAAGTCCATCTGAAAGCCTCTATCATGCTAAGAGCTAATCCTGTTGTTTCTGTCTTTCAGGAAACAAATATTACATTTCCTGGATGCCGAAAGAGACATTTCAGTTTTGAAGGGGACTTTGAAGCCGGGTGATATAATCCATTACATCTTTGATCGAGACAGCACTATGAATATATCCAAGAACTTGTATGAACTTTTGCCTAGAACTTCTCCTCTGAAAAACAAGCACTTTAAGACATGCGCCATTGTGGGCAACTCTGGCATTTTGCTCAACAGCAGCTGTGGAGAGGAAATTGACTCTCACGACTTTGTCATAAGGTAATAAAGGGACTGTGATGTTTGATGTTGCGGCACAATGATACATTTGCAAAAATAATTGTGGGCACATTTAGGAAGCAAAAGTGGCCAGAAGTGGATGTATGACAAATAATTTTGTAATCATTTTTTAAAAATGTGCCCTCTTCACCCTTGAGTCGCTTTAACCCTATGTCCTCTTGAAGGCTGGTATAAACAAAGTGACACAACGTGGTATCAACCATCTTAGCTAAAGCAACCAAACCACATGGTCCAGAGTCATTCTGAATAAGAGGACAACACAACTCTTCCATCACCCTTGCAAATAGTTCTTGTCCAATGTTATGAAGGAGGGGCATATCCCCACCTTGTGCTATGGGAGGTTAAGGTAACTATCTCCATGCATGTGGAGGGGGCCATGGAAAGGGGGGACTTCTAGTGAAATCAGTGAACCTTCTTCATTCATGAGGAAACCCCAGATGTATAGGTGCTCCAACGTACAGCAGTAGAAAATAAGTTTTATGATACAACTCTGAAATACAGATAAATATTTTAATTAATAAACTAATCTTATTTTGATCTCTACACATCTATTTTCAACTGTTTTCTTCTTTCATCTGTAAATGTCTTTTTTCCTCTGTATGCTTCTTTATCTGCAGTCTTCTTTATCAGAATACTTCTTGTTTCTTCAAGCATTTTCTTCTGTAAACTTTCCTTAGGCTTAGTTCACATTATAAATCGCCAACGCAGTCGCTGATCGCTTTTGTAAGCACTTTTCCCAGTGCTTTCTGAGCGATTGGGAGCACTTTTCTAAGTACTTTTGTTAGGTGATTTGCGCTTTTCTTTCTGCTGACAAACAGGAAGGGATCTCTTTGACCTGGAACTGAATGTCAGTAATGTTACCCTATACAATAAAATGCAAGTGTCCCTGCATCATCAACTGAATGGTTGTGTGTCCCTGGCTTTTTTGTACTGAGCATGTGCGCAGCCGGGGCAGTTAGGACACAGGGCCGGGCCTGACAGTTTGCTGTCTGTGGTTCACAGAGGTTTTCATTGCATTGTGGAAAATAACAGCTTTTTCCAACTGCCAAGCAAGCAGCTCCCTGTGTGCATATACTTCAGACAGTGGTGGGGAATGAGCAAGCAGGATGTGTATGTGCATGTGTTGTGGGGGGGGGGTTGCTAGCAGCTGTGACCTAGCAGGTTAGCAGGTTATGCTGCCCACATAACGATTATTTTCTGGTGAATGCTGCCCACATAACGATTATTTACGGTGAATGCTGCCCACATAGTGATTATTTTCTGGGGAATGCTGCCCACTTTATGATTATTTTCTGGTGAAATGCTGCCCACTTTACGATTTCTGGTGATATGCTGCTCTCTTTAAGATTATTTCATGGTGAAATGCTGTTCTCTTTATGATTATTTTCTGGTGAAATGCTGCCCACTTTACGATTTTTGGTGAAATGCTGCCCACTTTACTAATTACTATACAGGGAGCACCTATACCTAGCATTACCCAATGTGGCGCGCTTAGTGTGCCACACTCGCTCCTTTTTATTGGGGGGGGGGCGGAGTTGGGAGGGGTGGCGGTGGTGAGGGGGTGTCTTATAATAACCAGCACCGGGTGTCAAATGCCCTAGGTGCGCCGCTGGATACAGCTGAAACTCAGGTAGGGCCTTTACTAGGGTGCTGATAAATATAAGAAGAATTATAAAATAACATTAAACATAAAAAGACATTTGCTTTTGTAATCTTTGACCATGAAGCATTCAGATTACCATCAATGATGAGCAGTTCAAGCATGTTTCGTAAAATAATTTGTATGTGTCTGTGTAAATATTTTATACCTAACAAAGTACTGTATATTTGCCATTTATTGTAACACTTATTTCTTAGTTCTTAAATGATTTGCACCTTTCTCTTGTTTCTTGTTTAGATCTTCCCACTCAGCTATCCCCCTGGACTGATTGCACAGTTATTTTTCTCTGTTTATGTTAACTGTGATCTGGAATAAATTAGTGTAGCTCTTCTCACATTTGTGCCTCCCCCTCCCCACCCCCTTCATTTATACTGATCAGCCCTAAATCTCCAAATATTACTACAGGATTTAACAATTGGATAGATATTCTCTATAAATTTACATCATACTGTTTTACATCACATTTTATATGCTTTTGATTCCTGATAATCCACCCTGCCAATTTAGTAATATTTTTAAAACTTAAAGTGAACCTCTGGACTAAAAATCTACTCAGCAGAACTGAAAAGGCTTGGTGTTTCTTTAACAGTTTCACAGCATCAAAACTTTGTTTTTCTTACCAAAGCATCATTTTTAGCTGCATTTTTATCTAAGCTCCACCCATCAAAGAAAAAAAGCCTGGGCTTTTTTTCCCTGATGCTGTGCAGAGCATGATGGGATTTCCTATGTTGTTATTCACATTGCCTATCAACTGGGAGAGGTGCTCAGGACACAGGACAGTTGGAACTGTGTCTCACGCTCCCTGTCACCTCCTTTCAACCAAAAAGATGGCTGCCATCATGAAGTCAAACATTTGCCTGTTCTTTTAAAACAGGGTGGGTAAGAGATTATATTACCTATCTATTTTAATTAACATAACTAATGTAACTTAATGACAGTATGTTTGTTTAGGCTGGAGTTCCTCTTTAACTCTATTAAGGAACTCTTTTTTGTCAAATTTGATGAATTTGTTATTATGTATATACCAGTCTTTAAGTATGGGTTAACTCCAAAAGAACTTATTTTTTTGTTTATAGTTCTCTTTCAGTTGCTGTTTCTCACTGTTGAATGTAGTTTGAAGTTTTGTTATAAGTGTTGCAGAGCAACATTTTATATACAGTATGTAGACATAAGCCATTTTGTTTGTGCAGGGAGGCAACTCCTGCCATTTCACGAATTCTATTTGTGGCACATTGTTCTTCAGTAAGTAGGTTGGACTACAGTATTTTACAGTACATTTACAGTATTTTACAGTACACATTGAGAAGGTGTTTCACGGTTCTGTGGGGAGTCGTCTGTCACAGCTTCATGCAGAATTTATTGTGTTACATGCACACGCTGGTATAATTTACAGCACAATTTTCATAATATAATGGTATGCGCTATACCATTTTCAATGCTTAGTGTTTTACTCCAAGGTGGTTTATTACATGCCCGATACCATATACTTGCCAATTCACTTTTTTTCTGACATTTATTTCTGTCCAGCAGGGAGAGTGAAGAGAATCGCTCTAACAAAGACAAACATTTTCAATCCGTTCCATGTTTTCTTAAAAAATTGTTTTAGAAGTTCCAATTTAAAGCAAACCTGAAGTGAAAGTATATATGGCGACAGACCAGGCTTTCAAGTTTTTAAACTCCTACCCTTATGATTGGAAGAGAGAACCCACAATACCATGCAGTTCTGGTATTTTATACTTATCTAGTCCACTTTCTCCTATTGTTATGGATGGATAATCCTCAGCCACAGCTGACTGTAAAGCCATTCTACCCACTCGGCATCCCATGCCAGGTACTACGTCTAACGTTTTTTTATTAGCTGTGATGTAAATCACAACACTTCACAGCACTTTCCTCCCTCTTTAGCGCTCCCACTGTCCTCCGTTCTGCTCAGCCAAAATCTTTGACTGGAACAGAACGTTGATGATGGGCTAGGAGGAAGTGTCAGTACTTCTTCCTCTCTGCCCATCATCGGGAACATCCCCTCAACTCGCGACTCTTAGTTCCTATCTGCACAGGGCCCTACGGAGCTGCATTGTATGTGGTCCTGAGGTGATTTAGCTCAGAACGATAGTGTACTAATGAGTGTATTAGTACCAGGGGCGTAGCTAGAAATGACTGGGCCCCATAGCAAATTTTTTGTATGGGCCCCCCCCCCCCCCCCCGCGCCGCTATCCCCACCGCCATTTCACCAGAAAATAATCGTAAAGTGGGCAGCATTTCACCATAAAATAATCATAGAGAGGGCAGCCTTTCACCATAAATTAATTGTAAAGAGAGCAGCATTACACCATAAATTAATCCAGGGCTGTGGAGTCGGTACAAAAATCTTCCGACTCCAACTCCGACTCCTCAGTTTATGAAACCACGACTCCAACTCCGAGTACCCAAAATGGCTCCGACTCCTTAGTCTAATACTTAACAGGGCTGTGGATTTTGTACAGAAATCATCCGACTCCGAAGTTTATGAAATCAACGACTCCGACTCCGGGTGCCCAAAATTCCCCCGACTCCGACTCCTTGACTGCGACTCTACAGTACTGAATTAATCATAAAGAGAGCAGCATTTCACCATAAATTAATCGTAAAGAGAGCAGCATTTCACCATAAATTAATCATAAAGATAGCAGCATTTCACCATAAAATATTTGTGAAGAGAGCAGCATTTCACCAGAAATTAATCGTAAAGTGGGCAGTATTTCACCATAAAATAATCGTAAAGAGAGCAGCATTTCACCAGAAAATAAGCATTATGCGGGCATCATTTCACCAGAAATCGTAAAGTGGGCAGCATTTCACCAGAAAATAATCGTTATGCAGGGAGCATTCACCAGAAAATATTTGCTATGTGGGGAGCATCCACCAGACAATATTTGCTATGTGGGGAGCATCCACCAGACAATAATCGCTATGTGGGGGGAGCATTCACCAGACAATAATCGCTTACTATGGGGGGGCATTCACCAGACAATAATCGCTATGTGGGGGGAGCATTCACCAGACAATCTCTCGCTATGGGGGGGGGGCATTCACCAGACAATAATCGCTATGGGGGGGCCATTCACCAGACAATAATCGCTATGGGGGGGACCATTCGCCAGACAATAATCGCTATTTGGGGGGAGCATTCACCAGACAATAATCGCTATGTGGGGGGAGCATTCACCAGACAATAATCGCTATGGAGGGCAATTCACCAGACAATAATCGCTATGGGGGGGACCATTCGGCAGACAATAATCGCTATGTGGGGGGAGCATTCACCAGACAATCACTATGTGGGGGCAGCAGCCAGCACCTCTCTGTCTCCCCCATCCCCCCCCCCCCCATAGCAGCCAGCACCTCTCTGTCTCCCACAGCAGCCAGCACCTCTCTGTCTCCCCCATCCCCCCCACCACACACAGCAGCCAGCACCTCTCCCTCCCCCATCCCCCCACAGCAGCCAGCACTTCTCTCCCCCATCCCCCCCCCACACACAGCACCTCTCTCTCCCCCATCCCCCCCACAGCAGCCAGCACTTCTCTCCCCCATCCCCCCCACACACACAGCAGCCAGCACCCCTCTCTCTCCCCCATCCACCCCACAGCAGCCAGCACTTCTCTCCCCCATCCCCACACACACACGCAGCACCTCTCTCTCCCCCATCCCCCCACAGCAGCCAGCACGTTTCTCCCCCATCCCCCCCCCCCCACACACACACACACACGCACAGCACCTCTCTCTCCCCCATCCACCCCACAGCAGCCAGCACTTCTCTCCCCCATTCCCCCCCCCCCCACACGCACATCTCTCTCTCCCCCCCCCCCCCACAGCAGCCAGCACTTCTCTGTTTCCCCCATCCCCCCCACACACAGCAGACAGCAAGTCCCCCGGCCAGGCCGTTCCCCAGCACCCACCCACCTCCGACCGTGCTCCACAGCAGCCAGCAACACCAGCCAGCCAGGCACATGTATTAATTTACTTGCGGGCAGCTTGCGTGGGACGGTCACGGTGGGGTGGGGCCGGGTCGGGTCGCTCCGCTCTCCTCCGCTCTGGCCTCCTCCAGTCCAACAGGCACAGTCAGCACCCTGAGCAGTCCGCTCCCTCCCTCGCACGCGCATAGGACGTCACTCCTCCTTCTCCCTGGCTGGCCGGCCCGGAAGCCGGAACTATAGAGTAACTGTCGGGCCGGCCGCCAGGAGTATCATTGCGCCCAAGTAGTCCCCCTCCTCACAGCCACCTTATCAAAGGAGGAGGGCCAGGGAGGGGGGGGGGCCCGCAGCTCTAAAAGTATGGGGGTGGGGGCCCCGGACAGGACCGACATTAAAAAAAAAAAAAAAAACTAAACGAAAAAAAAAAAAAACTGATGTACGGGCAGGCGGGCCCCCTGTGGCGTAGGGCCCCGTAGCAACGCTATGGTTGCTATACTTATTGCTACGCCACTGATTAGTACACTATCGTTCTGAACTAAATTACCTCAGTACCACACACAGCGCAGCATGCTGTGCAGATAGGAACTAATAGCGGTGAGTGGAGGAGGCATTCCTGATGACGGGCAGAGAGGAGGAAGTACTGACACTTCCCCCCCACCCATCGGTGAGCTCTGCATTTTGGATAAGCAGAGTGTGGGACATGGGGGGGGGGAGGGTGTGAAAGGGGGAGGCTTGTGCTGTGACTCTTATGTCACAGCACAGCTAATATAAAAGCATTAAACTCATTTTATTTAAAAAAAGAGGTCAGGGGTACTTTAATGGAGAGAAAGTTGATGCGTGTTTGCAACCATGTACAGCAGTGGGAGCTTTTTCTTTTCATTAAATACATGCAGCCAGACTCCATTACTCCAATATGTCTCTGTTAAAAGTTTTATAAGTTCCCTTACCTTTTCATATACTCACATCCAGATGACCAAATTGCCTTAGTAAGTGACACTTACATCCATGACTTGCCCTTTAAGGTTGTTAAATAGGAAAATCGTTTTGAGTATTTTTTTTCTCGCTTGAACAATTACAGATCCAAATATTTTTACACTTTTTTGTGGCTTTTTAGTTCATTAACACTGAAGTACTGTAGTAGAACATGAAATGTGATTATTGGATTACAGGAGATAATATAACAGTTTATGTTCCATAAGCACACAATGAGAAATCTACTCAATATTTATACACCAATCTACTCAATACTAATTTTGGTAAGTAATATTTTTAATGGGTTGCCTTGGTGCAAGCATTTCTTTATTGCTAGAATTTGGACAGAGAACTGTTTTTGTAAAGAAGCTTATTTATTGGAAAGTTGTACTATTATGTTGGCTTGAAAATCACTAGTCTGTGAATTATAACTTGTTGGCTTGTCCACAGACGCCATTATATTAATCTGAAAATGTGCCAAAGTAATATTTGCACTCTAATGAGCTGTAGTACATTCATTGTGTAAGAATCATAAACCTACGGATTCAAAGCCATGAAAAATACCCTTTATTTATACATTCCTAAAATGGATTTCTAGGAATTTAAAGAAAAAAATATACCAAGTCAGCCATCTGCATTTTCCAAGGCTATATAAATAGGGTTCAGTAGTCAGTGTTCTGAAGGACATTTCCAATACCATATTTTAATGGTGACAATAGCAGTCACATAACTGCCACCCAGCTTCTTATCTTTCCTGGACAACCAGACTAAGCCCTTATTCAATTCACTTTTTCTCCTAAGTTTTCTCCAAGGGGATATTTTACACTTTATTAATAAATTGCCTCTTAAGCCTTCTGCAAGCTAGAAAATACTCAGAATAACTTTTGACAGTGCCTTTTCACTTACATTTTTGTACTTTTTCAGTTGCAAAGTGCTGAAAAGTTATTTTAATCACAAAATGATTAAGTATCTCCTAGGAAAAAACTTGGGAGAAAAAGTGAATTGAATATGGGATGAAGTCTGAGACCCGGGCCCATATGCAATTAACTTTTTCTTCTGAGTTGGTGATAATTTTAAACTTGTCAATAAAATGCGTTTTAAGCCACCAGAAAGCAAGAAAATGCTCAAAATTATTTTGATAGCACGTATTCACCTAATTTTTTATACTTTTTTTAGTTAAAAAGTGCTAGAAAGTTATTTAAAATCGAAGATGAAAAATTATCTCCTAGGAGAAAACTCAGGTGAAAAAGAGAATTGCAAATGGCCCCTTGTCATAAAGCGCTTTTTAAACCCCCAGCAAGCAAGAAAATAATAATAATTTTAATAGTACTTTTTCACCAGCCTTTGGGTACTTTTTCTATTGTAAAATGCGGAAGTTATTTTAAAGAGAAGATGAAAACTATCTCCTAGGAGAACGCAAGAGAAAAAGGTAATTGCATATGGGCTTCGGGTCCATATGCAATTAACTTTTTCTCCTGACCTTTCTACTCCTTTGATATTTTCAAACCTTGTCATAAAAGGCCCTTTAAACCACCAGCAAGCAAGAAAATACTTGAAATAATTTTGATAGTACTTTTTCACCAACTTTTGGGTACTTTTTCAATTGTAAAATGCTTAAAAGTTATTTTAAAGAAAATATAAAAATTATCTCCTAGGAGAAATCTCGGGCGAAAAAGTTAATTGCATATACACCCCGGACCCATATGCAGTTCACTTTTTTCCTTCGTTTTCTCCACGATGATATTTTCACACCTTGACAATAAAATGCCTTTTAAACCCCCAGCAAGCAAGAAAATAAAATTGGTACTACTTTTTTTTATAATACTCTTGGAACTTTTTCAATTGTGAAATACTAAAACATTATTTTAAAGAGAAGATGCAAAATTATCACCTAGTAGAATACTTAGGAGAACAAGTGAATTTAATATGGGATAAAGTTTGACACCCTGGCGGTATAGTGCATGCATCTCCTGTAGACTACTGTGGAAGACTGACCTTCCACTTGTATATCTTGGAAACAAGGGCTCTCTGTGATTTTTGTATTGCTAATTCCTGGAGATCTACTTTATACTGAAGACACAGAGATACATTACAAATTGGGTTAAAGATGTGCAAGAGTGGAAACATATAAACCTTTAAAAAATGAGATTATTGTCATGTTGCACACATACAGTATTTGCTTACCAATACATGTTATTAAAACACTTACTACATAAATTAACTACCTACTTACATTAATACATGACTGTATGGAAATATTTTTACAATCCCTATCGGTATGAATAGGAGCTGAAATGAACTCCAAATGTAAAAACCTCTTGGTTAGATCACAGACCAACTAACAATATAAGGTCTGTGGCGTGTGTCGGCCAATAAAATCAAAGGGGTATGCCAACCATGCGACTCTGTGAGGGTCTTTGCTGATCCCCCCCACTTGTAAGGTGAAAGCGGGGTGTAGCTATCTCACATGCGGCAGGTGCTAACACACTAGGGCGGCGAGTGAGAGAAGCTGGGAGTTACATGCTCTGACCAACTGTATGTCAGTAATACTGGTCAGTAAATGCCCAGACTCCTACCCTTTATCGCTGGTCCCTATGGGAAAAATGGGGAGAGGTATACTCAAACAACGTGCATGGTGCTGTACAAAACTTGTTACCCTAATATGAACATATTTCACTTCAGCTCCTATTCATACCGAAAGGGTTTGTCTCCTTTTTAGACAGAGTGTTTGCAGCAATTTCCCTGGTATCCATTCGGTTAGTGTTTGGAAATATTTTTAACACAACTGTTCCTTATATTCCTCATTAAATAAGATCTGTAGTTTTAACATTTTACTTGTCTTCTAGGTGGCCTAGGCTCTTAAAGAAAATGTGTGTATAACTGTTTATGGATTGAGACCCACAGATCAGTTAATTTAGGTGCAGATCACGTCAGATAATTCTGGCGCCTCCATAGGTGGCTGTCGAAATTGCAGCTATGGTGGCGTCAGGCATGGTAACTTGGGCAAAGGATACATTGTGGGTATAGCAGGTGCCGGAGTTCCAGTATACAATAGTGGAACTCCGGCTTTCAAAATTATCGTTGACAGCAATTTGATTTAGTGGCACGGAGACAGGATAGTGGCAATAGATAGCATCGAAGGTTAGTGTTGAGTATAGGTGTGAAGAGTTTCTTGTTAGGTGTAGGTAGGGGGAATCGTATTAGGCATAGGTAGGGGGGTTAGTGTTAAGCGTAGGAAGGGGAGGTGTAATGTGAGAGTTAGGTAAGGGTATGTAATAGTAGAATATTGGTAAAATTACGAGTGGGATGACAGAGGGTTAGGGATAGGTATGCTTAGGAGAATTCATGGAGAAGCATGTGATTAGTTTGATCAGCAGATAGATTTTCAAAGCTCTGATTTGTTGTCATCACATTGTGTTTTAGTACATGATCATGACTAGCAAATCAGAGAATTATGTATCTATCACCTGACCAAACTGATCACATGCTTCTCCATATGTTCTTCTAGACATGACCATCATCACTACAGAGGGTATTGGATCTTTTATTATAACAAGTAGCTGTCATAACAAAAACTTAGTTGACCAAAGGGCAATACAAAGTTGGTGGTACTTTTCTTCCCTGACAAAGTATCGAGCACTAGTAAGGAGTCACCTCAGTGCAAGCTTTATAAATACCATTTACTAAAATAATTATGATACAATGCAAAACTGTTGTTTTAAAGCACAAAGTGGCAAACGAAAAGTCACATTATCTTGGTTGGCAGATTAGTCCCACTTTCTATATATTTAGATTGTCAAAGCAACCCTGCAGTAAGAGGTATATGGAGGCTGCCATATGTATTCCTTTTTATACAATTCCTGTCTTGGGCTTAGCAGTTGATCTTCATACCACTACACAGAACTCTTGTTCTCTGTTAGGCTTGTATCACACATAAATGTGTATATTTCTAATCCAGTCCTGTCCTCGCAGTTTTGCATCAGTTTTCTCAGTTGTACCTGACTAGACTGGAAATGTACACTTTTTATGTGTGAACCCAGCCATAGAAACACATACAAAACTGATGCCAACTGTGAAAAATTGATAGGAGAGGACTGGAAACCTTTTTATGTGTGAACCAAGCCTTAGTGTTTTGAAGTATTGAAGCACAGGAACCGCAGCATAGCTAGGCTAGTGGTATTGTTTCAAAGGGAATACATATGGCAGCCTCCATATCCCTTCCACTACAGGATCACTTTAAATACAGTATAAGCTTTTGATACATTGTAATGAAATCAATATCACTTGGCACTTTACATATGTATTTGTTCTAATGAAGAAACCATATGTATTAATTTTGCATTAAAAGATGAGAAGGTTATTCATAAGCCCCAAGGTGGCAATTATGTCTACTGACAAAGTGAAACAGACAGACATGTATTTGTTAAGTAGCCCTCAGCAGTCTACTGTAAGTCTATCCGAGAAAAAGAACAAATTTCCTCTGAAGCATGTCACATAGTTATATATGGCAAATGGCGGAGGACAGAAACACTCAATTTGCTTTGCAGAATTGTTTGGGTCCTAAGAGCAGCAGCACATGCACACAGGAACCCAAACCAGTCCTGTCTTACAGCCCAAAATGAATAGAGACAATGATGTTCGAGTGTTCTTTCTCAAAATACTATACATTTAAAATCAATGTATTTCTGAGAATTATTCCATTCACCGAACACTTGATTTGCCAAGTCCTTGGTTTCTAAGGAGCTGTGTTTGCGCTCCTGCAGAGCTCTTTCCCTCAGAAGCTGATAGCAGTTCCCGAGCACCTCTGAGATCAACAGGTGCAAAGAACTCAAACGAAGATTAAAAAGTAGATAACCATACCGAGTACAAAGCTTATTGAATCGCTGTTCAAAAAAAGACTGGCATGAAAGTCAGCATGCATTACTATTGCAATTGTGAAGATACCTATTTAAGGAAGTTTGAACTCAAGTAACATTCCATTTGCATTGATGTGAGAAGAGAACAGCTCATTTGATTAATAACGATGTAGGCGAGCCAGGTTTTGATCCCACCGTCTCCTCTTTGTGACTTTGGGCAACTCATTTATGTCTTGGTGCCCAAGGCATCAAAATGACATCACAGGCTGGATGAAGGAGGAATTTGCAAGGACTGATATGTACTTGGCAACAAGCACATTACATCTGTATTGTTGTGCATGCAGAGACTTGGCTTCAGCCATACATTTTGGCAGTTCCCGATTCCATGTATATATATATGAATGTTCTGTAAACAATCGATTATGTTTGAAATTGGGAAACTGCCATCATTTTGTGTTTTATATGATTTGACTGTATAGATTTTTTTCCTCAAAAAATTAACATAGTTGTTTTTAGTTATTTGCATTAGTGCAGTTTTATAAGTATTACTTTGGTATGGTAATAAAGTATGTCATATTGTATATGAACTCTTTTTATCTCCCTAATATTGGCAGGCTCCTATATTGTTTAAAATACACAGAATCCAAGCTCATCTCCCTAATGAGGACACTTAAATAAGATGGAGGTGCTGAAGGGGGTTTGGCCAATAAAAAATTCAATCAACCCTTTGTGCACTTACATACAATACTCATTCAAACATAATGATAAGGAACCCATTTCTCTACAGCTAATTAAAAAGCAGAGGCTTTAGTTAGTAAAAAAAATGCCATTATTTTGCATAGTGACATACACCATATCGCGGATGTGTTCTTTACTGTTCAGCAAAACATCAGTTAACCCTTTGCACACTCACACACAAATGTTTTCGGGCAAATTAATAATCCAGGAACCACTGCTATCCCCACAGGTGATTTATAAGCCGTGGTTTTTGTAACAAAATAATACATTCTCTTGTGTATCACATACACTGTATAGAGGCTCCTCAAAGTTTGTATCTGTCCTAACTCTGGCTCTATAATATGTATAGTGCAAGCATGCAGGCATTCAGTGCATCAAGATTTAGATTGTAAGCTTGCAAGGGCAGGGCTCTCTCCCCCTTTTATGTCTTGGTAACCATTATACATTTTATTCATCATGTTAATTTTATCACTGTCATTACGAATTCTATAATTTGTATTTTGTATCATTCTTTGTATTTTGTCACTAATTATGTATCTTGTATATTGGTGTACACCATTGTCTGTATTATTATGTACCCCATGTTTGTTCCTTACTTTGTACAGTGCCACGGAATATGTAGGCTCTTTATAAATCAATAATAATAATCAATATATCTAAAGATTAAGAGCACATATTCTAACTTCCTTTCTTGGGACAAATATTGCACCAAACAAATCCCAGAAGGAAGCTACAAAGCAGTAGTGAGCAGAAACTACGCCAGTGCGAATTTATGCATCGTAGTTCGCATATACGCATCGTAGTTCGTAGGTGAAGTTTCAAAACTACGCTTACGAATGTACATGTAGCAAAGTACCGCTACGGGTAGCTTACGCCCACTATGCGTAGTTAACATTAGTGTTGGGCGAACACCTGGATGTTCGGGTTCGGGAAAGTTCGCCGAACATGGCCGCAATGTTCGGCATGTTCGGGCCGAACCCCGAACTCCCCGAACATCCCGCTTGTAGGGGCCCTATGGGGTCGCAGGCATAAGGGGGGAGCATGCCCCGATCGCGGGGGGGGTCGGAAATTCCCCCCACCCCCTCCGCTAGCGCTCCCCCCTCTGCCCGCTTCCCCATACAAAAGTTGCAAGAAGTACCTGTGTCCGGGTGGTAGTGGGTGGCTGTCTGGCTGGCAGTGGGCGGCACTATGCAGTGACTAAATGAGGAGGAGGAGTCCGGAGAGTGACGCGTTGAGGGAGGCCGGGCAGCGGGCGGTTCAGCAGTAGTACTGCTGAACCGCCCGCTGCCCGGCCTCCCTCAACGCGTCACTCTCCGGACTCCTCCTCCTCATTTAGTCACTGCATAGTGCCGCCCACTGCCAGCCAGACAGCCACCCACTACCACCCGGACACAGGTACTTCTTGCAACTTTTGTATGGGGAAGCGGGCAGAGGGGGGAGCGCTAGCGGAGGGGGTGGGGGGAATTTCCGACCCCCCCCGCGATCGGGGCATGCTCCCCCCTTATGCCTGCGACCCCATAGGGGGGCCGTATTCGGTCGAACAGGGCCCTGTTCGGCCGAACAGGGGCCCTGTTCGGCTAGTAATTTGGCAGTTCGGGCGAACGCGAACAGTTTGGCCGAACACCACCAGGTGTTCGGCCGAACTCGAACATCACCCGAACAGGGTGATGTTCTGCAGAACCCGAACAGTGGCGAACACTGTTCGCCCAACACTAGTTAACATGTGTATTGCGTAGTGAACTACAAATGCGTTAGTGTCTAAATTTCCGCATGCGATTGTTTGCTTACAAATTTACGCATTTGAAAGGGGAATGTACGCATAGAAGAGTTCCCTGTACAGTCATTTAAAAAGGAATTAATGCGTAAAATCCACATACAATACGCTTCACACTACGCGTAATTGCGTATTTTAATGCGTAGTCTATGAAATGCATATGAAGCGAATATTTGATTTCGAAGCCGTAGTTTGGCGAAGCGTAATTGCGTAAAACTACGCGTAGTTCCAGCGTAGCGAAGTTGGCTGACTACGACCATCCCTGCTACAAAGTATATCCATGTGCACCATACACATACTAGCATAAGCTGTGCACATTGCACATTGCCTGGCTGTCCTGCTGATATTTTGTCTATAATACTTTTAGTCATAGACTAAGTTTGATTGGATTTGCCGCATGCTTGTTTCAGGTTGGTTATTCAAACAATACTGATACATGAAAGATCACCAGGACAGCCAGGCAACTGGTATTGTTTAAAAGGAAATAAATATGTCAGCTTCCATATCCATCCCAGGTCAGTTGTCCTTTAAATTTTTTGGACCTGAAACAACAATATATGTTATCATTGACTGCAGCAGTGACTGTGTCATATTTTGTAAGCCTGTGGGAACTTTTATGTGTTATATATCAGGATCTTTCTATTGGAAAACATGATAGTTGCAGAGTCAAAAGCTCTTAATGGTCAAACATGGAGGCTTGCTTCATTTGACCTAAGCATTGTGAGTGGCCTTGGTGTGGTTTTGCTTCCTAAGCCTAAAGGACCTTCCACACTGCATGCAATCCAATTTTTAAAGCACCTGCGCTTTGCTAATTGAAAGGATACTGGAGATAAAATACAGACTGAGTTGCGCCTTCTTCAGTGGTGCATTGTGATTTCCATCAAAACGCAATCGCGGTGCCTGGTGCAGTTTTCCTGCATTTGCGTTCGTGTCAAGTCTATGGAAGCACACGCTAATTGCATAGCAATAACAGAGCTATGCAATTTGCAAAGTGATTTCCCATTTAAAAAAAGTTCCCACAGCTTTTTTTCTTTGTTTTCACATTCGGAAACGCAATGTCTAACACAGAACTCACCCGTGAATTGCGCTAAAATGCTCACTTGACATGAACTGAAAATCACAGTGCACCATAATCGCGATCACCATTTTCAGTGTGGAAGGGTCCTAAAGTAACTTTGTTATCTGGAATAAGATGTTTGGAGGCATCAGGATGGCATTGACTGAGAAGCATTGTACACTTCCTACACTATCTTCTCATCCATGCCTATATAAATAGGTCATGATATGGGTTACTCTGCACTTATTCCTCAATAAGCATGTTTGTTCTTTGTTGTTTTGTAGGTGTAATCTTGCTCCAGTGGAAGAATATGCCAAGGATGTTGGCACAAAGACACATCTTGTAACCATGAACCCCTCAGTGGTACAACGTGCTTTTGAGGATCTTGTCAATGATACCTGGAAAGAGAAATTTTTGCAGCGCTTAAAAAGTTTGAATGAAAGTATCCTGTGGATCCCAGCATTCATGGCCAAAGGTGGTGAAGAGCGCGTAGAATGGGTGAATGACCTAATTATCAAACATCACATTAAAGTTCACACAGCCTACCCTTCCCTCCGTCTCCTCCATGCAGTCCGGGGGTAAGATTTTTTTTGTACCTTTTTCCATCAATAAGTTTTATTGAGAGATATTAATGCATACAAAAAGCATAATTAAGGTTAGGCACAAGTTGTGTGGTAACATGGTCAAAAATATCACACAAGTATCCAGGTAGAAACATCAACATATAATTTGTAAACACTCTTTGCCTAAAATGTGAAAAATAAGAACCAACTGTGTGGATCTCAAATTCAAATAAAAAACGTTATACATATATATAAACTGTTTTTTGAGGTGGCCACACTATATTGTTCTTGTAGTTTAAGAGATATTTTCAAAATCCGAACTTATATGACATATAGTCTGAAGCAACTGAATGGAGTTGTCAGAAATTAAATGTTTGTTGCATGTTTCTACCAACCTTATATTGTAGTTTTCTGTAATGTATGCACCTTAAATGTAGAGTCAAAGTAGTATGTTAAACCAATCGGTTTTTGACAACAGTTTCTGGGGATAAGAATTAATTATTATCTGAATTTTTTTATTCTACTGCAGTCATTGCGTAAATGTAGATAATACTTTTCAGAAAAGGTTAAAGGGTTAAACAGTCTACAGATAAAAATGATGGTCCAAGCTGTAGACAAGGTCTGACTATTCACAGGAGGGTCCATTGAGCAGCTGTACTATAAGACTGCTTGGATAGATGTGTTATTGCAATGTAGAGGGGAAAGGGAAGTCATGCATATACAGTGCTAGTTTTGGCTTGCTTTAAAACTTTTATGACTCCCTTATTGCTGTGAGATGCGTCAATTTACTTGGCATGATGACTTTCACCCTCACTCTACTGCAGCCAATGGTGGTCTTTATATATCCACTATGTTGTTTAGCTTGAAGCAATACCTAAAGACTTCTGTCTCTGAGCCTTATACTGCAGTACATTTTCACATTTGTAGCTTTAACTTCTCATTGATTCTCTGATTAAGTTGCCCTCTAGCCATGAAACATGCCTGGACATTTTCTATTGGTCTAAGCATCAATTGCATCTGGGTTTGCTGGTCTCTTTATGTCATTCTTATGACATTATGTTTTTTACACTTGCAGTAACTATTACCTTTTGAACCAGCATAGTTCACAATTGCTAGAGCTTCAGTTGCCAATCTTGGTGTACTGTTCATGGTTCATAAAGTATTTTCAGTGCATTCTGGATTTCAATGCATTAGTGGGAACACTCAAATGGATGACTTAATAAATACAACTCAAAATTGCTCAAAATGCATGGGGCAGTGCATTCAAAACAGTGTATTGCAAGCACCCAAAGGAAGAAATGCATTAGATGTGTTAAGATCCAAAGTATTCATGCACCAGGGGATACTATTCAAATCCAATCTATAAGTGGGTCAGTACCACCGATTAGTAAAAATATAGCTCTTTATTTGCAAAAGTTTAAAATCAGGATACAGCTATAGGTACTTGTTCAAAAAAGGAGCTCATTTTTAGTGCATTGTCAGTACACACTGTTGCACAGTGAAAAAGTGTACCCATCAGACAGTGCAGTCTGATGTCCCTGGGTATTGCACACTAATTCACGTTGCTGAAATCATTGTGGCAGTCAGGCCTGGGGCACACTAGGAGCGTTTTTCTATGTGCCTGTGATTAGAAAAGCTCTTGCTAATGAAATGCTATGTATGTGACCCCACTTGAGGGATGCAATTTAAAAAAAAAATCCATGATAGCATTACATTAGCAAGAGCTTTTCAAATCACAAGCGCTTAGAAAAGGCTGCTAGTGTGCCCCAGGCCTGAACGTGACAGTGTGCCCAGGCCCTTCATTTTTATAGAGAGTGAGGCCAGGATGAGGACTCAGCATTATGTTGTCCCTCTGCACTGTAAGGTAAGCTTATAGTTGGACATACGTACAGTGCTTGAAGAGCAACTTCACTGAACGATAGTAGTAGGGGGGGGGGGGGGGAATCAATCAAGACATAGCAACGTTAGAAGTTAAAAAATAAAAAATAGATCAGGAAATTATTAATTTGTTCATGTTGTCCGATGCTCCATGAGCCTACAGGTCAGTATCTTCAGTGCTGGCAGGCATGAAATAAACTAAACAGAACAAAATGCTGCTATGTATCTATCTATCTATCTATCTATCTATCGCTTTTTCTCTTAAAGAAACCCTGAACTGAAAATTAAAAGTCAAAATAAGCATACACAAGTCATACTTACCTTCCATGTAGTCTACTCCTCAGTGTCTTTCTCCTGTCCCGCGTCCTGTTTGTTCACTGTGATCAAGGGAATTTTCCGTCCTCCATTTTGAAAATGGCCATTACCCATAACAGCTTTCTGGTCAGCACACAGTTAAACTGTAACATCGCCCACTTGAGCCATAGGGAAACATGAACATTACCTGGTACATCAGTTTTCCCCTAAGCTATAACTGACATCAACTGATATTTTACTGACAGCAACTGATATATTTCAGATCTGACAAAATATTGTCAGAACTGGAAGGGATTATTGTCAGAAGAAAATGGTGAGCTTCAGAGAGGAACTGATGGCAAGGTAACTATGTAGTGTTCATTTGAAGTTACCTTGTGTGTTTATTTTAAATATTTTAACTCAGTACGGGTTCTCTTTAAGTTTTCTTCTAGGACTAGGTGAAAATATCACCCAGGAAAAAACTTAGGGAAAAGGGTAAATTGGATAGGGCCCTATGTAACGATTGCGGAATCGTCTCCGTGGTCAGCGCACCAGACGTGCGCTGACGCGGCGGATTTCCTCCACAAGCGTATTATTGAGGACACCCAGGCTAGGTGCTATGCACCTGCAGAGGGAAATTCCTGTCGGCAGGTGGAGCTGTGGAGTGCAGAGGAACAGCTCCTCTGCCCTACCACACACGCCAGACAGGAATTGTATGAAGGGAAGAAACGCAATCGCAAGAGAAGCGATTGAGAGTGGGCACAGAGACAGATTGTGTGTGTGTGCATAAAATTAGTCGCCAACCCGCGACTGTGCACACACCACAGCAGATAAGAAGCAGGAACGCGATCGCGAGAGGTGCGATCGCCAGACGTGACACAAGGTTACAGCAAGGCGGAGCACGAGAGTAGCAAAGGCACAGCAAATAATACAATAAGGAGATACGGAAAATAACAAATGCTAGCTAACCGCGAACACCGCACTCATTCGCAACAGTGCACGCGGTTATGCGCGGTCTCCACGTGATAAGCACAATAGAGACAAGCACGCCTAACTAACCATTAACAGACAAACATGAAACAGAGGACGCGAGCGCTTGCTTAACGGTTACCTCACCGAGCCTCCAGCAAGCGCAGCAGACAAGACAGACACACGAAAACAGGGACAAGCGACAGAAGGATCCCCAGCGCTAGCTAAAAGTGGCTAGCGCGATCCCAGAAGACAGAACAGAAGGATCCCCAGCGCTAGCGAAAAGTAACTAGCGCGATCCCAGGAGACAGAGTAGCAGAACAGAAAGATCCCCAGCGCTAGCGAAAAGTGGCTAGTGCGATCCCAGAAGACAGAACAGAAGGATCCCCAGCGCTAGCGAAAAGTAGCTAGCGTGATCCCAGGAGACAGAACAGAAGGATCCCCAGCACTAGCGCTAGGGCGAGTGCGATCCAAACACACGGCAGACAGAACAGATGAGGTAGGCAGAAACAACCGCTGTTCCAACCTACACTCCAGACTCAATCAGAAGGATCCACAGCCGCTAACGCTAGGGCTTGTGCGATCCAAACACAAGACAGACGGAACAGGCAAAACAGATAATACAACCTGACTGGGCTAGAAGGGGAGCCTAAAGCAACCCCCAGGAATTAACTATACTAGATAGCAATGGCTGACACTCCAGCAGTGTCCATCAGGAACAGACCATGGAAGGGAAATGTCCAGCAAAGCATTCTGGGAGCAGAATGCTTTTATAGTGCCAGTCATCAAAAGAAGGCAGGTAACGGATTTGCATGACTAATGTATGCAAATCCCTCAGCAACACAAGCTGCAAAACTGACAGAAAGTCTCTCTTAAAGAGACCTGCAGAATGCAGACGTGAACAGTGGTCAAAACGCTGCCTGTCTGCACAGGCAGCTGAGCAGATTCTCACAGTACCCCCCCTTCTAGGGTCGAATTCCAGACGACCCTCAAAACTGATATCTCCAAACCATTCTAACAGAAGACTCATGAAGGTCGGGGCAGCCCGACAAGGTCCAATTCCAGAGTCAGTCCACCCGAAACCGACCTCATCGGAAACAGAAGCCACCGAAACATGCCCATCAGTACTACCAGTCTCAGTATAACACCCATCAGGACTGTGAACGCCAGAGAAGAAGCCATCGACACCCTCCAGACAATACCCACCACCTTCCAAGGAGCGTCCGAAAATACCAAACCTGCCACAATACCTGTTCGAAGTGTCCCTTACAACACAAAAGCCACCGTTGATCTTATCCAGGGTACCAAGCAAAATCTCTCCCGGAATCTCCCAGAACCTTTTGAAGCTCCACAGAGATCCCAAGAGGGTAGAACAATCACCAGGCTCACATGGAGAATTACCAAGAACCCCCATGGAACCAATGACATTTCCGGATTCAGAATTACGAGGACACCCATCAAGATCAAGACTTTCAGGGACCACTTCTGGGCATGCAAGCAGGCAGGCCATATCAGAGCATGTCTCCACCGAGGAAGCATCTGAGTACGCTGGTAACCGAGGCACACTTGGGCTTTCTGGGTCACAGAGCACACTGGGGTACACCAGCACAGGAGAAACCTCAGGACATGTCGGGGAACTGCCAACCTCAGAGTCCAGCACGACAAGACCAAAACTAGTACCGGGCAGAGAATCATCATGAGTGAACGTCACAGGCACTGGACTTTCAAAAGAAGACTCGGATACAAATTCAGAAATTTCTGTGACAATAATATCATCATTGACTACACAGGCGTGAAGCTCCATCAGAGCTGAAAAGGTAGCCAGCAAGGCTGCAATGCCTACTGAAGAGGGCAACACCTCAGAAGGACTTGGGGGGCAGGAGACGTCTCCTACAAGTTCTGCACCCCTTGGGCGGAACTCGGAGATCTCCAGGAGGTCAGACAGGACCTCACGAACATCCTTTTTCAAGTTTCCTAAGAAGGATTCTGAACTATCCGTGTTACAGGGCAAAGCTTGAACTTTATTTTCTGAACCGGGCAGATGTCCTAGGGAAGGTTCCACCATAAACTGAGACTGAATTTCATCATTAGGACAGGAATACACAGAAATATCTAGTGAAACTAACTCTGGCCTTCTGAGTTTCGTTTCATTGCAGGGAAATTCCTCCATAGCAGTCAAACCAGACTGCAATTCCAAAATAGCAGAGAAACAGGTAACAATGGTTGCAATACATAGACGAGCCTCTAGGGACACTGCAGGAGATTTTAAACAAGGTAATATTGACTCATCCAGATTACTGGGTGGAGAGTCAGTACTTACTTCAGAATCAGACTCGCAAATGTCAATGCGAGTGGACATAATGTCTTTATTCATGATACAGGGCAGGCTCAGAGACATCTTCTCTGGACAGAGCAAAGGTGCTTCAGTATCAGGTTCACAAAACCAAAGTGCTGTCTCATTCTTAGACTCGGCTAACGATGTCGATTCCGAGGAGACAGAACGCAAAATTTGCGAATCCACAATCGCTTTAGGTTGCGAAACCGAACACTCCAAAGACAGGGATTCTGAGGTCTCCAGGCTGGATTGCTGGATCTCAGAAACGCCAGCTGACAATGTACCTTTACAAACGTCACCTGAATTATGTACACGTAATTCATTCAGAATCATTTTCCACATACAAATCAGCGGACTCACAAAGTCAAATTCACACCCCTCTTTTTCTCTTAAGGCGGAAGCATAACTTATACATGCTCTCAAGACAGATTCACTTCTGGCAATGTAGTACTCACAAAACGACTCTGAATCGTTCTCCAATTCATACGACAACGCTTCAAGCTGTTTTTTCTGGAACGGGGGCTCCCATTCACACCTGACTAGGTCTGAGCATTCATACTGAACAATGTTAGGGGAAGTTGTGGCAACAACATGAGGAATCATATTAATTTTACTCTTGAAACTGCATAGTTTGGGAATTTTCCCCATAGCAAGATCATAGATGGAGGATCTTAAAGTAGTACTGAGAGAAGAAGATCTGTTTTTACATGACAAGGGATCCCACAAATCATTGACAAAACTGACACACTCACGCCGATCACAATCGACAGGAACATCTGAGAAACAGGCATCAGATCGCACAGATTTAACCTCTAAACAAACGGGAGAAACTCCATCAGAATTCACGCAGGTGTCCACAGTCGAGGCACACCCATTCGTTTCAGGTCGCACAGTGTCCAAACTCACTTGCTTTACCCCAGAAAGACAGGAATAATCATGTGACAATGGTGTCTCTTTATTGGAAATAATTGGTTGGTGTGTGTGCAATTCGTCCAAAATAGTCTGCCACACATAAATCACCAGATCCACATCACACTCATCACATTCATCAGAATCGATCAAAAGGTACATAGTGTCGAGACAATCATTCAGGTCATCCGCGCTCTTTGCGATATAAAAATCGCAAAAGGCTTTCCAATCGAAATCAAACTCTTCCAACAAGGCCCCAATCTCCCATGAGGCAAATGGCGGTTCAAACAACCCAGTATCTAGGTAATCTCCATATGGGTTGGGGTCAGGAACGAGGACAGACTTTTTAACTGCTTTAATGTAGTGTGCGATCCTACCTATAATAGGATCCACATATGCCTTTGCCTCAGGCAATGACATCTGAACAAAATCGAAGGTTCCCTCTGCCCTGGGAATTTTGGTTTGGCTGGACATTCTGTAACGATTGCGGAATCGTCTCCGTGGTCAGCGCACCAGACGTGCGCTGACGCGGCGGATTTCCTCCACAAGCGTATTATTGAGGACACCCAGGCTAGGTGCTATGCACCTGCAGAGGGAAATTCCTGTCGGCAGGTGGAGCTGTGGAGTGCAGAGGAACAGCTCCTCTGCCCTACCACACACGCCAGACAGGAATTGTATGAAGGGAAGAAACGCAATCGCAAGAGAAGCGATTGAGAGTGGGCACAGAGACAGATTGTGTGTGTGTGCATAAAATTAGTCGCCAACCCGCGACTGTGCACACACCACAGCAGATAAGAAGCAGGAACGCGATCGCGAGAGGTGCGATCGCCAGACGTGACACAAGGTTACAGCAAGGCGGAGCACGAGAGTAGCAAAGGCACAGCAAATAATACAATAAGGAGATACGGAAAATAACAAATGCTAGCTAACCGCGAACACCGCACTCATTCGCAACAGTGCACGCGGTTATGCGCGGTCTCCACGTGATAAGCACGATAGAGACAAGCACGCCTAACTAACCATTAACAGACAAACATGAAACAGAGGACGCGAGCGCTTGCTTAACGGTTACCTCACCGAGCCTCCAGCAAGCGCAGCAGACAAGACAGACACACGAAAACAGGGACAAGCGACAGAAGGATCCCCAGCGCTAGCTAAAAGTGGCTAGCGCGATCCCAGAAGACAGAACAGAAGGATCCCCAGCGCTAGCGAAAAGTAGCTAGCGCGATCCCAGGAGACAGAGTAGCAGAACAGAAGGATCCCCAGCGCTAGCGAAAAGTGGCTAGTGCGATCCCAGAAGACAGAACAGAAGGATCCCCAGCGCTAGCGAAAAGTAGCTAGCGTGATCCCAGGAGACAGAACAGAAGGATCCCCAGCACTAGCGCTAGGGCGAGTGCGATCCAAACACACGGCAGACAGAACAGATGAGGTAGGCAGAAACAACCGCTGTTCCAACCTACACTCCAGACTCAATCAGAAGGATCCACAGCCGCTAACGCTAGGGCTTGTGCGATCCAAACACAAGACAGACGGAACAGGCAAAACAGATAATACAACCTGACTGGGCTAGAAGGGGAGCCTAAAGCAACCCCCAGGAATTAACTATACTAGATAGCAATGGCTGACACTCCAGCAGTGTCCATCAGGAACAGACCATGGAAGGGAAATGTCCAGCAAAGCATTCTGGGAGCAGAATGCTTTTATAGTGCCAGTCATCAAAAGAAGGCAGGTAACGGATTTGCATGACTAATGTATGCAAATCCCTCAGCAACACAAGCTGCAAAACTGACAGAAAGTCTCTCTTAAAGAGACCTGCAGAATGCAGACGTGAACAGTGGTCAAAACGCTGCCTGTCTGCACAGGCAGCTGAGCAGATTCTCACACCCTACGTGTATATAGTGTAAAATCTCAAAAAATACATACACTACACGATACATACATAGACATATGACTATGGTAGGGACTAGATTGTAAGCCCCTCTGAGGGACCGTTCTGAAGAAAGTACGGACTCTCCACCCTGTACTCTGGATGAGTCAATGCTGCCTTGCATAAAATCTCCTAAAGTAAACCTAGAGGCTCGTTCAGGTATTGCAACCACTCTCACCTGTCCTTCTGCCAGTTTGGAATTGCAGTCTAGTTTGACTGCTATGCAGGATTCTGCGTGCAGTGAGATTAGAGTCAGGGAGTCAGTGTTCGTTCCAGTAGATATTCCTGTGCATCCTGTTCTTGAAGATGAAATTCAGTCTCAGCATATTGTAGAATCATCCCTGGGACATTTGCCCTGTCCGCAAGATGTATTTGATGTTTTGCCCTGTAACATGGATAGTTCAGAATCCTTGATGACTTTGTGGAAAAACTTGGGAAATTATGCTCCTGAGGTTTTGTTTTATGTTTTGGAGGTCTCGAGGTTCCTCCCAAAGGGCGCAGAACTTTTAGGAGATGCCTCCTGCCCCCCAGGTCTTTCTGGGGTATTGCCCACTTCAGTGGGTATTGCTGTTGTGCTGACTACCTTTGCAGCTCTTGTGGAGCTTCAGTCATGCGTAGTCAATGATGAGTTTTTGGTAGATACAATTACAGTCACAGAGACTTCTAAATCTGAGTCCAAGTCTTCTTTTGAAAGACCAGTACTTGTGACCACTACTCGTGATGATCTTCTGCCCGGTCCTGGTTTTGGTCTTGTCGTGACGGACTCTGACGTTTGCAGTTCCTCGACATGTCCTGAGGTTTCTCTTGTGCTAGTGTACCCCGATGCACTCTGTGAGCCAGAATGCCCAAGTGTGTCTCAGTTACCAGCATGCTCAGATGCTTCCTTGGTGGAGACATGTTCTGATAGTGCCTGCCTATCTGCATGCCCAGATGTGGTCCCTGAAAGCCCTGATCTTGATGCTTGTCCTGGTAATTCTGAATCTGGAATTGTCATGGGTTCCATAGGGGTTCTTGATAGTTCTCCATGTGAGCCTAATGAGCATTCTGGCCTTTTGGGATCTCTATGGAGCTTCAAAGTGTTCTGGGAGATTCTGGGAGAAATTTTTTTCGGTACCTTGTATGGGATCAACAGTGGCTTCTGTCTTGATAGGGACACTTCGAATAGGTATTGTGGTAGATTTGGTGTTTTCGGACCGTCCCTGGAAGGTGGTGGGTATTGCTCGGAGAGTTTTGATGGGTTCTTCTCTGGCACTCGCAGTTCTGATGGGTGTTACGCTGAGGCTTGTAGTACTGATGGGCATGTTTCGGTGGCTTCTGCTTCCGATGAGTTCGGTTTCGGGAGGATTGACTCTGGAATTGGGCCTTGTCAGGCTGACCCGATCTTCGTGAGTGTTCAGTCAGTCTGTTTTGTTGAAAATATCAGTTTTGAGGGACGTCTGGAAGCTGTCCCTAGAGGGGGGGTACTGTAATGATCTGCTCTGCTGTCTGCACAGGCAGACATCTTTTTGACCATTTGTTAGGTCTGAGTGCTGCAGGTCCCTGGAAAAGAGACCTGTCTCCACTCTGCAAGCTGCAGAGTTGCTGTTCTGGGGAGGAATTTGCATCCACTTGTCATGCAAATTGCTTAGCTGCTTCCTCTGATGGCTTGCAGTATAAAAACCATTTCCTCCCAGAATTCCTTGCTGGTCATGATGGTTTGTTCCTGCTAACTTACCTGGAGTCTCAGCCCTTTGCTTATTGTTTGCAAATATTGCTATCTTAGAGTAGTTCCTGGGGAGTGCCCTAGCATTCCTGTTAGCAAAGTCAGGTTGTTTGTTACCTGTATTGCTTTGTTCTGTCTATCTGTTGCGATTGTCTTGTCGCCAGCGGCGGTCGACAAGAAATCGTTCTGTCTGTTGGGATCGCATTCTCCCTAGCGGTAGAGGCGGTGGTTCCTTCTGTACCCTGTCTGGGAGTGTAGCCAGAGCAGCGGTTGCTACTGGCTGCTCCATCTGTCTGTCTGCCTGGAACGAACGCTTGCTGTCGTCTCGGTGAGGTAACCGTTTAGCAAGCGTTCGCGTTCTCTTTTTTGTTTTCGTGCTTCTTTGGTTATTCAGGGTTGGTACGCTTTGTCGCTATTGTGCTTCTCGTGTGGCGACCGTGCCGCGCACGCGCTTTGTCGCTATTGCGCTTAACGTGTGGTGACCGCGTGTAGTTAGTCCTGTCTGCTCCTGTGTGTTGGATTACTATTTGTAATCAGTTCTGTCTTTATTCTGTTCCTTTGCTCTGTATTACTGGCAATTGCGTTCCCACTTGGTTTTCGTTGTTGTGTGTTCACCGTCGCCGGGTGGCGACTAGATTGGTGGACACACATACATTCTGTCTCTGTGCTCTCTCTCTCTCTCCAAGGGCTATCTTGCCCTATATTGCTTCACCTCGTACAATTCCCTGCTGGCATCTGTGGCAGTGCAGAGGGTTTATTCCTCTGCACTCCACAGCTCCATCTGCTGGTGGGAATTTCCCTCTACAGGTGCATAGCACCATAGCTGGGTTCTGTTATTTTACACGCTTCTGGAGGATTTCCGCAGTGTCAGCGTGCATCTTGTGCGCTGACCACGGAAAAAATTCCCCAATCGTTACAATAACCTGTATGCTGTTTTACAGTGCCACGGAAGATGCTGGCACTGTATAAATCAATAATAATAATAACGTAACCCATAGCAACCAAAGTCAAATGTCAAATCCAAAGAATGAACACACAGAAAAAACACTTCTATCAGTTTGCTATGCCATGTTGTCCTTGGAAAATGAGAATTACTTCTGCCTTCTCAACATTGAGCAGTCTCACGTGATCTCCATATCGTACACTATCATTTAGTTTGGAAATTAGAATCTTTAATGGCAGATCAGTGGACAGGTGTTGCGACTGAAAGCACGTGCTGAATGATCAATAAGGCCAGGTCTTTCCTTGCGTGAATAGCAGCATTATAGCTTGTAAAGGTTCACATATGCCTTGGTATATCTACCCAGTGCTTTTCTTGGACTTGCAATAGGAATATAATTTGCTAGTGTTATTCAAAGTAAGTGCATCATTTAGCACACATTTTCCCACTGGAACACAATGGCTAATGAAACCAAATCAGCGAGACTGTAAGCAAGCTGACATATAGACTGCAAGCAGGAAATGCTGTTCCGTGTGGCACTTGTTTGTAGCGGACTCATAAATAGCTCTAAGTATAGTTTGCAAAATAAAGGCTGTGGGTTGGGAGATTGTGGAATTAGATGGCTTTAGTGCAGGCGCTACAGGCCAGCAATTGTTTGATTTCTGTGCTTTTCTTTGCAATGCAACTAAATGTGTGCACCGGCAGGTGACTACTGAGGTATTGAAGACCATTAGATGAGGTCTTAGTTCTCTTTAGAGGTGAAGTTATTTATTCCCTTTGCTGTAAATGAAAAAAATAAATAAATGGAACCATGAGATCCTTGAGATTGCTGCTGACATGCCTTCATCTCTGGAGCTGCTCTGCTGTAATAAGCTTCTTTTAAACAAGTGTGTTCGTAATCCCAGCTCTGTGGTCTCAGTCCTACTCCTGATGATAATGGGATTCATGCTAGCCTTGGATCAGAACCATACAGTCTTGGGAGTGCTGTGCACGGCTGAGAGCCTCCCGTATCCAGAGAGTCAATGAATTTCACAGTCTTGTCTACAAAGCTGAACAAAGTATAATGTTCTTTACTGTCAGTACTGTATTTCCAATGCACCTTTCACAGCACTGTAAAACATCATGTTAAAAGAAATATGCAATGAAAGAAATATGGGAGCTGCAACCTCTATGCTTGGTTGTCATGCTGAACCTTTGGCTTCGGGAGGGAGTCGCACACACAGCGGTTAACCTCTTATCAGCCCTGCTCATATTATCTTATGGGAGATAACTTAGGGCAGGGCATCCTCAGCTGGCAAATCTTGGGCTGCCTAATTTAGCCATGCAGAGCAGGTGCAGGGAGCTGTTCCAGACGGCAGGAGCGGGTTTCCTCTTCTCCACCTGTGGCACTGCACTCCTGGCATCAGCTTCTGAGTCCCGATCACATGATATGATGTGATCGAAACCCAGAGGATAGTGTCTGTGTTACAGCACCACCCGCTGAAGAAAGAGTCTCTTCCATAATCCTTCTGCCACCACCAGGCGGCGCTGCAATGCTGACACCATCCTCTGGGCTCCAATCAGAAGATGATGTCAGGAGTGCAGCGCCACGGGTGGATGAAGAGAAGAAGCCGATCCAGTGTCCGGACAGGTCGATTTGACAGCTCCCTACTGCTCTCTGCATAGCCTGCTAGACTGCGAAAGGCACCCTACCCCAGTGGCAGAAAAAAATGTGGCCCTGCAAATTTAGTTTTACTATATGTGGCTGCTAAAGGGTTAAAGGACCACTATTGTGGAAAAAAATGCATGTGTATGCATATGTATAAAATGTAGATTTTTTTCCAGAGTAAAATGTATTTTGAATTCATTTATTTTCCATGTTACTGTCACAATAGGTTATCGTCCATTTCCTCATGGGGATTCTCAGGGTTTTCTTTATTTTTAAAAGCACTTACTGAACAGCAATTACTCAGTCCAACTAACTAAATAGTTTGCAAGACAGAAAGAAGGGAGATTGGGTGGCATGTATGCATTATATATCCATTATAGAGATTTATGTTGTTAAAAAATAAAGGAGATACTGAGAATTCCCATAAGGAGATGGACTAGACCAAAAGGTGTCAAATCTGTCAGATTTGCACTGCCTACTGCCAGCAACAGCAACATAGAAGACAAGTAATTTATAGTGCATTTTACTCTTTGAGAAATGTAATTCTTATACATAAATATGTGTACACATATACCGTGGTTTAAATGTTACTATTTTTTTGCTATAGTGCTATAGTGGTCCTTTAAGACCTTCTGATATGCTTACCTGTTCAAGCTAAGTGGTACTTGATTGGTAAAGAAAGCTAGGCAAACAGCATTTTAAATAGAATTGGCAGCTCTACTTCAGGTTTCATTTAACGGTAAACTGTAGTGACTATAAGATGGAAACAAGGGCTACCATTTCATTCCTTTTTAAAGGGAATCTAAAGTGAAAATAAACTTAGGAGATAGTGATTTGTATGTGTAGTATAGCTAAGAGATAGTGATTTGTATGTGTATTATAGCTAAGAAACATCTGTAGCACAGACATGAGTCTCATATTGTTTTCCAGTATAGGAAGAGTTAAGAAACTTCCGGTGTTATCTATGCAAAAGAGCTTCTCTGAGCTCTTTGACTAATTCAGTCACAGAGTAATGCTATTTTCTGAAGCACTTATCTGAACCTAGTTAACCCTCCTTTTCCTCCCACATCCCAAAAACATACTGATAAGCAGGGCTGGTTCAAGTAACAATTGAGCCCTAGGGCAAAATTAGCCTGGGGGCCCCCCAACAGACACCCCCGACCAAAAAACGTCATTAGAGGCCCTTTGTTGCAGCCAAATGTCCCTCCTGGGCCCCTGAGCTGGCTGCTGAACCTCCCCCAATCACCTCCCAACTTAACAGACTCTGCAGAGTCCCTGGGGAGCAACAGTTAAGATGGGGAGGGACAACTTGGGGGCCCCTGCAGGCTCTGAGGCCCTGGGGCAATTGCCCGTTTTTTTCTATGGTAGCTCCGGCCCTGCTGATAAGGTAACTTTAGTCAAGTCATCTTGGCACCTGCATGGCACCGTGTAGCACCTTACTTTGGTGCCACCATAGACGGTAATGTTAATTACAGCTATAGCGGCACGGGGGAGTTTCTCCTAAATCAATGTAATTTGGGTGTAATTCCATAGAGAAATATATTTGTTATATCCCCCTACAATGCCTAGCGCATGGAGAACCACCCTTCAGTTTTTTCCTGTGTCCAAGTAAGCACCGCCAGAACGATATGCAAGTTAACTGGTTCTGCAAAAAAATTGACATTAGACTATGACTATGGTATTAGAATGTGAGCTCCTCTGGGGACATTAAGTGTTATGATCTTGGGAAAGTTATCAATGTATTGTACTATTTGACACTGTTCCCCACAATAGCCTGGTGCAGAAGCTGAGGATACAGGGACTAGGAGAAAATGTGTTTTTCTGACTAGAGAACTGGTTAAGGGGCAAAAGGTAAAGAGTGGTGGGAAATGAGTCATATTCAAAATGGGAAACTGTTAGTAGTGGGGTCTCGCAAGGGTCAGTACTAGGTCCAATCCTTTTTTAATAAATTCATTAGTAATCTAGGGGATGGAATGCAAAGTAATGTTGACATCTTTGCAGATGATACAAAATTATGCAGAATTATAAACACTAAGCAGGATAGTGACATTTTACAACATGATCTCAGCAGCATGGCTATATGGGCAGTCTAATGGCAGATTAAATTTAATGTAGGTAAATGTAAGGTCATGCACCTTGGACATACCAATGGTAGAGCAACATATAAGATAAATGGCTGGGAACATCAGACTTGGAGATGGAATTGGAAATACTGGTTGATAACAAGTTAAACACTGAATACCAAGCAGCAAAAGCTAAAGCAAATAAAATTAAACACGCATATTCAATACCAAGCAGCAGCAGCTAAAGCAAATACAATTCCGGGCACTATTTTGGGCACCACACTATAGCAAGAACATTAACGTACAAGAACAAGTACAAAGACGGGCAACTAAATTAATAATGTATGTGTGTGTTGGGGACAAATGGCTTACCTGCCACATACCCATGGTAGCTGTAATGTGATGACAAGAGGGTGGAGCCTAGAGGAAGTAAGGTGAGTATTTTTTTCTAGGTTAAAGTGAACCTCCAGACTAAAAATCTACTCAGCAACACTGAAAAGGCTTGGTGTTTCTTTAACAGTTTCACAGCATCAGAACTTTGTTTTTCTTACCAAAGCATCATTTTTAGCTGCATTTTTAGCTAAGCTCCACCCCATCAAAGAAAACTGCCTGGGCATTTTTCCCCTGATGTTGTGCAAAGCATAATGGGATGTCTGATGTTGCTGTTCTCATTGCCTAGCAACTGGGAGGGGTGATCAGGACACAGGACAGTTGGAACTGTGTCTCATGCTCCCTGTCACCTCCTTTCAACCAAAAAGATGGCTGCCCTCATGAAATCAAACATTTGCCTGTTCTTTTAAAACAGGGTGGGTAAGAGATTTTATTACCTATCTATTTTAATTAACATAACTAATGTAACTTAAAGACAGTATGTTTGTTTAGGCTGCAGTTCCTCTTTAATGTTAACATTCCTTCTTCCAGTACTTGTGTCCTAGCTGAATGTGTATTGTAAGCAATGCATGTTCAGCTCCACTTTAAAAGAGAGTCAGCATCAGCAATGGTAACCTTCCTATTTCTTTCACTTAAGGTGTAATTTAACATGTGATTTCAGCATTATGCATCTTCAGGGTCTTAATTCTAAAGGGTTATTAGTGTTACTGCCTTGGCTCTGGCAACTGTCCTAGATAATAACTGTTTGCTAAGTAGATGCTATACATTAATGGCAATGCTCTAGTATAATGCTTGTAAAAATATTTATAATGCAGTGAAAACATCTAGGCCATTCTGCACCAGCATTTATAACGCTTAAAATGGGTCGTATAACAAAGAGCTGTAAGCATATTACGTGAGTTGTGTAGACTGGCATTTGTATTTACATAAGTAAATGCAACAGTATACCAGCTGATAAAGACAATTGTCATAGGGCCATGAAAAGCTGCCAGTTACTTTAGTAATATAGCAAATGGATCATTAGGATAGTATAGTATGACTTGATGCACTATACGCCGGCAAAGTTACTCTGCACAGCCATTCCCTGGCAATTTTACCAGTATTAATGTGGCAAGAACAGTGCTTGTTACTGTGCCCCCGCCCCATTAGTATGACCTTCATTCATGAGGCCCCACTACTGTCCTTTTTACTGTAATCCCTTCATTAGTACCCCATTTATTATGAAGCCCCCATAGATTCCCTCTTTATTGCTCTGTTCCCCTTTAGTGACTGCATTATTGCTCCTTTATTAGTCCTTATTATAGTGTACAATTTATTACAGTGTAACCTCCCTTCACGGCCCCCTTTATTGCTGTGCTCACTCTTGGTGCCTTCTTTATTACTGTATCCACATAAGTGTCCATTTTATCCCAGTGCCCCATTGATGTTTGCTTTATCACTGTGGCTTTCATTAGGGCCCTTTTTTCCACTAGCAATTGAAAAAGAAAATCACAAATGCAAGCGATTGCGATTTTCCATCAATTTTGTAATGCGATTATGCATTTAACATTTAACGTTAAAGCACAATCGTGGGTAAAATGGCTCAAGAAAGGGATTGTAATTTACTGAATATCGAATCGCTATAGTGGAAAATACTTTTTATGATTCCATCCTGTGTTAAAGTAGCAACGCTAGCGATTTAAAAATTACTAGCGTTCTGTGATTTTAAGCAAATCGCTCTCAGTGGAAAAGGGCCTTTTATTACAGTGCAGAGTTAAGGCAAGCAGAGGAGATTGCAGGACTGGTATACAGTATCTCATCTACTGACTCTCTCTACTATCTACTCTGTCATTAGCCATCACTGCCATCCTTCACTCCACTCTGACAAGATAGTCATGCCATGTGATGCAGGAGTCACATGACAAATAGGTCCATATAGAATTCACTTTTTATCCTAAGTTTTCTCCTAAGTGATTTTTTTACATCAATAACAATCAACAATAACAATCAATAAAATGCCTTTAACCATTTGCGTACCAGGTACGTTGAATCAACGTCCAGCAAGTGGTGCTACCATTCTGACTCGACGTTGATTCAATGTCCCGATGCGATTGAGCGCACCCGGAGGTGGAGATTACGCTGTTGTATGACAGCTGGCATCTCCCCCGAGTGATCAGCAGCCATCGCGTATGGCTGCTGATCACGTGATCACTACGATCGCCGGCGGATCGTAGTGATCACTTTGACAGCGGCGGCGGCAAGGGGGAAAGAAGAGGATCCACTCACTCCCTGCCATTCTAGCAACAATCGGAGCCCCCCCTCTGCTTTGGCCAGCACCTCTGCTCCGTCTGACATCAGCGCCGTCATCAAGTGACGTCATCAAGCCGCAACCCGGACCTGAGCGTCATTTGCAGCGAAGATGCCAGCTGGAGAAGAGGTGGCTACTGTGGCTCATCGCTGGAGCCTAGAAGGTGAGTGAAAGCTGCCAGCTACAGGGGGGACACCTGCCTTCATGGGGGACACCATGCCCAGCCAGCCAGAGACGGGATCCGGCCGCCCGACCCCCCCAAATGCGCCCCCCCTCCATGCAAATTGCCCTG